>NC_092087.1:13289681-13295926 GCF_045679555.1 Salvelinus alpinus | reverse complement strand
ACTGTGGATTTGAATCCAAGTTGTGCCTGCACTCTCACCTGTTATCTCAATGACTTATGTTAGCTATAATATTGTTATAATGCCTTCATTATTAAAGCAGACGTGGTTGTAACACTTTGCTGCACCCCACAGATGAACCAGTTCTGCCTGTGCCAGATACTAACCTTACTCCCACACACACACAGAGAGAGACGGCTGACACAAACCATTTATGAGCACTGATAAGGCAGGGGGGCGCTCTGACCTCAGGGGGGCGCTCTGACCTCAGGCGCCAGTTGCTGGTGTCTGCTTCAACATCTTGTCAATACAAGAGACAACCCAGACCGGCATGGCACTCAACGAGCATGCGCATGCATATACACACACACACACACAAACCCCTGTTTCAGGCGGGAGTTCCAAGGACAAAGAACACTACTGAGAACCAATGGAACATTGATATCAGCCTGAAGGGGACCGCCCTCCACTCACAGCGACCAGTCAGGAGAGCAGAACTACTAGAATCTAACTACGTCATTTGACTGTATAAAATGTATTGCACAATATGAGTCGGGGCTCCTCCTGCTAGCTCCCTCTGAGCTAAATGGACGAGCCCGTGCACGTGTTGTCAGATATCTTTGCAACTTATTAAACTGCCTTAAATATCATACCTTATCCACCTGGTCTAGCGTCTCAACTTGGTCTCTCTCTTCTAGTAAATATCATCTGATCTTTAACATGGTAGCAGAGGACGGTTTTCTAAGAACCTGAATTCGGTCCATAGGAGGATGATGAGAAGAGAGAGAGAAGTTGGAGACAGAATCCAGAGAGACGGGTGACCTGAAAAGGAGCTGCCGGGGATTCATCTCACCTCAGGAATCTGATCTAAAAGTCGACTAAACAAAAGGTAAGCAGAGCCGGTTAAATCAAAAATCTGCATATTGTAATATAGAGATAACCAAATTTAAGATCAGTGACTGAGTGTGAGTATGAATTTCCGTTAAATTTATTATATAAGTTGCATACTGAGGCATTGATGCAAAGATATTTGTCATATAGTCTAAGAATGAAAAGAGATGAAATGAGTAATGAGAAATGATTGACCACCGTAGAAGCGGGCCTAGTTGCTAGAACTAGGAGTATCCATAAGATTGAAGTGTCTGTTCAAGTTTGTATCAGTGTCCGGGACTAGAAGTTAGTGTAAGTTGAAGATGTAAGTTGTTGGCAACCTCGTACACGCCTCGGACACCCTTCTAGGTAGCATCGGAATTAAACTGAGCTTGATCATTCGGGAGCTCGTGCTGAATTGGCAAATCCGGGTCAGGTTAATAACTATTTTTTAACTGGTCGCCGCTCGGTACCTAAGTCCAAGCCTGAGCTTTAATGTGGTGAGGACTTAATCCTCTTGGCCATGTTTTAAATTCTTGTGACAGGTATAACTATGTAATTATGTTTTGTTTGTAGTAAACGTTTGGGTTAAGGGGATTTACATGTTCCCAGAGACAAGGTATCTTAAAGGGGCACACTCATATATGGAATATTCAGAGTTTTATTTTCTGAGTTTTAATTAGACAAGGAAATGTTTAATTTTTAAAGATAAGGGGTTCTTTAATAGGTCTAGACATGGTATGGAACACGAATGTAAGGGGGTGTTGTAACCTTTGACCTGCATCATGGCTGTCTCTTGAAGTCTGATCAGCTTCGGGGGAGGGCCATGTAGATAATGCATTTGTGGTCATTTGGTATACTGGTTTTGAGGTAAATTAATATGTAAGGACTCTAGAAATTGCCACCATAGACATGTTTTTCTAAAAATCCATGAGTTTAGATGAAGCCAAACAGTGAGACATTTAGTTAAAATTTGGAAACAAAACAGTTGTTACAGACAGATAAGGGAAAGGGCAGACAGACAGGCCCTCCCTACACTGCTGAGACCTTGAAGGTTTGAGAGCAGAGAGGGGAGTTTCGGAAGGGGCGCCAGGACATGGATAACAGAATGGGTAGATAACAGTTACTGAATGGAGACATGAAAGGGGCGCTCCTACATGATAATGTAGAACATAAGAATATTTTACTATTCTTACCTAAGTCATTATTTAGAATAGGTAAGGTTGTTACCTGGCTAGAGCCAGGTATCAAGAGGGGGATGGGTACATTGTGGTCTAGGATAGGATGGGGCCTATTGGATAATAAACTAATTATATAAAAAAAATAAATAATAATAATAATAATTAAAAAATAAATAATAATAATAATTATAGCTAACAAATAGGTATAGAAGTTAAATATATAATCAGATAAAACAAATGAGAAACTGGTGGTTAACCAAACCTGTATGTCCAGGATTTTATGCGTTACAGATGAATTAAAGGAGAAGGTGATTCACTCGACCTGGGGGCATATCGCACTTGGAGGGTGAGACACACTGACACTGCCGAATGATCACAGAGTTAAGGAGAAGAACTGTTGCTAATAAAGCTCAGGGGTCAACTCCTTAATGAAGAATTCCCTGACCCCGACCTTTCCTCACTGTGTACGTTCATAGAAGTGAAAGTGTTGCTTGATCTCTAGCTGATGATGTGTTCTCTGGGAGAGGATGGGGCTTTACAGGACTGCTTCTGGTCCTGAGCTGTCTGTTTAGGATACGATGGGGATGTTACCATCACAGTGCTGCCAGAACCACCACCAGTTCCAACGGACCAGGGATTCAGCCGGCCTCCTCCACCACTTCAAGACCAACTCCCACACCACCACCTAAGCTCTCCAATCTGGGACAGGTAATAAATGTAAAAAGACATCTCAGATAGTGAACAATTGGGGACTGAAACTGGTTATGAGGAAAGGGAGAATATGTGGTTGGCCTGCAAAACAATAAATAGAAAGGACTGTGTCGTATGTGGACATGCCAGACCTATTCTGGCTGCTCACCCATTTGCCCTAAGTAATGGGGAAGGTTGGATGTGCATATTGGAAAGTTTAAGCCAAATTCAACCCTGTGTAAAACTCTGAGTCTTGTGTTCCCAGAAGTCCCTCCCCAGAAGACACCATGGGGGGTTAAGGCATATGGGGGATATTACAGCTGTAACACTGGTACAGGTAGGGGTATAGACTATGGGAGGCTCCCTACTGCTACCTGCATCACTAATGCCACTATTAACTGGAGGTGTTGCTGATGTATGGTGGATGTGTGGACCTGCCAGGCGATTGACCCCATTTTGAAAGGAGATTGTCAGGGCACATGTGCTTTGGCCAGTCTGATAACACCATTGCCTATTATTGAGGTTACAGCTGACCAACTTCTGAGAGCTGCACATGACACAGAGGCTCGGAACCAACCCAGGAGATGGCAGAGCCGTGACGCTCCTTGGTCCGAGGGTACAGATAACATCCACACCAACCTGTTGGGGGTCCCAATAGGGGTCCCCCCACGAATTCCAGGCATTAAACAGAAATGATGGTCTGTGGCATCTGATGCCCACCATTGGCCCAGCTATTGGTGATACTAAACAAAATGCCTGGATCAATTATCTTTAATATAATCAACAATGATTTGTCAACTACACCCACACTGCACTTAGGGGGATGGCTGAACAATTGGATGCCACCTCTCGAACTGCTAGACAGAATAGGCTAGCACTAGACATGATACTGGCCAACCAGGGAGGTGTATGTAAAATGATTGGAGAACAGTGTTGCACGTTTGTCCCTAACAATACTAGTCCGGATGGGAGCATTTCAAAAAGCTCTGAGTGGGTTGGCAAGGTTATCGGTGGAGATGGAGGGTCTTGCAGGTGTGGAGGAGAGTGGACTGTTCCCCTGGCTGGGTGGTTGGTTTGGTAAGTGCACTACAATGATGGTTACTGGCACTACAATGATGGTTACTGGATTTCTGACTCTAGTTGTTGTTTTTCTTATGCTCATGTGCTGTGCTGCCTGTATCATACCTTGTTTGAAGAAGTCTGTTACAGATGTGGCAAGGACCTCTGGTATGATGCCGTTGCTTGATGCTCCAGTTGGAGAGGCTGATACGGAATCAAGCTTTCGCAGGAGAGTGGGCCTGACAGAGGAGGACCCTTGGTTTGCTGTAGTAGAGGTTGTCGAATGAATAAAAAGTGATGTTTGTCCTCCCTGTTGTGAAGGTTTGAAGTTCCCGGGTGGCGACGAGCCCACCTGGTACAGGTTGTATAGAGGGATGGACCTGAGGGTTTAACATTTTCTCGTTTTTTGGTTAAAAAATTAGGTAATTGGACTCAACAAGGCTTCGAGGCGGTCCATGGACAATTGGCAGCTACATCCCTGATGGCATTCCAAAATAGAATCGCGGTGGATATGTTGTTGGCTGAACGCGGAGGTGTTTGTGCCATGTTCGGGGAGCAATGTTGTACTTTCATTCCCAATAACACAGCAACTGATGGTAGTCTTACTGTTGCCTTAGAGGGTCTTCGTACACTTAATGAGAAGATGAAGCACCACTCCGGGGTTGACACCTCTATGTGGGACTCTTGGATGGATGCGTTTGGGAAATATAAGATGCTTGTTTCCTCCATACTGGTATCTATATCTGTCTTCACTGCGATACTGGTGCTTTGTGGATGCTGCTGCATTCCATGTATTCGAACGCTGACCACTAGGATCATAACTAATGCTATTGATCCCAACCAGGCAGAGAAGGGACAGATGTTTCCTATGCTTGCCCTGGAGGATGCTGAGCCAGGCTATTGGACTGATGACTAATGAAACGCCATTCATAGCTTTTGTCACGTCTCTGGTGAGACGTGAAGAGGGGGAATCAGAACTTTCTCTCTGAGAAAGTTTCCCTGGTTGTTTACTTTTGCTTTTCTTACTTTCACCTAAGTTTATGTCACGTCTCTTAGTGAGACGTGAAGAGAGGGAATATAAAACTTTCTCTTCTGGAAAAAGTTTCCCTGGTTGTTTACTTGTGCTTTTCTGGACTTTCGCCTAAGGTTATGTCACGTCTCTTGTGAGACGTGAAGAGGGGGAATTAAAACTTTCTCTCTGAGAAAGTTTCCCTGGTTGTTTACTTTTGCTTTTCTTACTTTCACCTAAGTTTATGTCACGTCTCTTGTGAGACGTGAAGAGGGGGAATTAAAACTTTCTCTCTGAGAAAGTTTCCCTGGTTGTTTACTTTTGCTTTTCCTACTTTCACCTAAGTTTATGTCACGTCTCTTGTGAGACGTGAAGAGGGGGAATTAAAACTTTCTCTCTGAGAAAGTTTCCCTGGTTGTTTACTTTTGCTTTTCTTACTTTCACCTAAGTTTATGTCACGTCTCTTGTGAGACGTGAAGAGGGGGAATTAAAACTTTCTCTCTGAGAAAGTTTCCCTGGTTGTTTACTTTTGCTTTTCTTACTTTCACCTAAGTTTATGTCACGTCTCTTGTGGAGACGTGAAGAGGGGGAATCAAAACTTTATCTTCTGATAAAGTTTACTCTATTTTTTGCCACTTGTAGCTTTTGTCCTAGCGTTTGTCACGTCTCTTGTGAGACGTGAAGAGGGGGATTTGTAATAAATATCATTTATTATAACACAAGCATATTTGCTAATACATTGTTATAACTAACTTCTTTCCAAACAGGGTTTCTCACAAACTCATAGCAGAAACGGAGACCCACACACACCCAGAGACAGATGGCTGTACACAGGCCTTTTCATAAAGACTGATAAGAAAAGTGGTGCCTGGTACTGCATATCACGAGAAACTGAGACCCACACACACCCAGAGACAGATGGCTGTCACAGGCCTTTTCATAAAGCACTGATAAGACAAAGGGGTGCCTGGTACTGCAGATCACGAGAAACTGAGACACACACATACCCAAGGACAGAGGGCTGACATAAACCTTTCATAAACACAGATAAGACAGGAACATCTACGCACACACAAAAACTCCTCTTCAGTCTGAACATTTTACAGAGACACACAGAAATGTCAAAATAGGAACATCTACGCACACACTTAATCTCCTGTTTTAGCTGAACATTTCTGAAGACAAAGAACTCTACTCAGAGCCAATGGGACAGTGATACTGGCCTGAAGGAGACCTCGCCCAACTCATCAGAACCAACCAGAGGACCAGAACTTCCAGACTCAACCTACTTTCTGTACTGTATAAAATGTATATGCACTCTGTTATCTGGGCTTCTTTCAGAGAGTTCCATTTGAGCTTGATGAAAGGGTCCGTGCACGCTATTTCAGATATTTTTACCTCTGAATAAATTGCTTTTAATTAAACCTAATCCACCCTGT
>NC_092087.1:13246251-13284581 GCF_045679555.1 Salvelinus alpinus | reverse complement strand
TTCTTTCCCATACCGGGAGTTGAACCCATGACACCTGTATGTACACCAGAAATCCTTACCGATAGACCATATGGGAAAACATTTACTTAAAATAAACATCACAGTCAAATCTATAAATGTTGAAATGATGCCTTTTGTAATTAAGAGCTCCATCTTTTTTCTCAGAGATGTTGGGGAAAAGTCCCATATAAAATCAGTCTAAAATGTGTTTGAAGAGAGAACAGCCAGACACAATGAAAAGTATACAGTATCATTCCCAGCTTGATTTGAATCAATTAAATATAGTGACGAGCCAGCCAGGAGTCGAACCTAGAATCTTCTGATCCGTAGTCAGACACGTTATCCATTGCGCCACTGGCCCCACAGACAAGCTGAAGTCAGGTCACTCCTAGACCAGTGTACACAGCCATAGCGTCTGTCACCGACAAGGTTCTTTGGTTTTCTGTTACAGATGCATATCTTCATTCGATCCTCCTGTTGTTGCATGAATTTTACTGCAGAGCAAGAAATGCAAACATGAAGTGTATTCAACGTTTAAAAAGCATTGTCAATTTTGAATCTACATAACATTTCACATTTCCTGTTGCTGAGGGAATATTGTTGTGTTGTGTGATACTGCTGCCAGTTAAAATCTGTTGTTACACAAGTGCATGCCAAATAATAAGATTTTCTTTCCCATACAGGGAGTTGAACCCATGACACCTGTATGTACACCAGAAATCCTTACCGATAGACCATATGGGAAAACACTTACTTAAAAAAAACATCACAGACAAATCTATAAATGTTGAAATGATGCCTTTTGTAATTAATAGCTCCATTTTTTTTCTCAGAGATGTTGGGGAAAAGTCCCATATAAAATCAGTCTAAAATGTGTTTGAAAAGAGAACAGCCAGACACACTGAAAAGTATACAGTATCATTCCCAGCTTGATTTGAATCAATTAAATATAGTGACGAGCCAGCCAGGAGTCGAACCTAGAATCTTCTGATCCGTAGTCAGACACGTTATCCATTGCGCCACTGGCCCCACAGACAAGATGAAGTCAGGTCACTCCTAGACCAGTGTACACAGTCATAGCGTCTGTCACCGACAAGGTTCTTTGGTTTTCTGTTACAGATGCATATCTTCATTCGATCCTCCTGTTGTTGCATGAATTTTACTGCAGAGCAAGAAATGCAAACATGAAGTGTATCCAACGTTTAAAAAGACTTGTCAATTTTGAATCTACATAACATGTCACATTTCTTGTTGCTGAGGGAATATTGTTGTGTTGTGTGATACTGCAGCCAGTTAAAATCTGTTGTTACGCAAGTGCATGCCACATGCCAAGATGTTCTTTCCCATACCGGGAGTTGAACCCGGGCCACCTGGGTGAAAACCAGGAATCCTTACCGCTAGACCATATGGGAAGATATTTAGTTTAAAAAAACATCAAGGTCAAACCTATAAATGTTGAAATTATGCCTGTTGTAATTACAAGCGCCATATTTTTTCTCAGAGATGTTGGGGAAAAGTCCCATATAAAATCAGTCTAAAATGTGTTTGAAAAGAGAACAGCCAGACACACTGAAAAGTATACAGTATCATTCCCAGCTTGATTTGAATCAATTAAATATAGTGACGAGCCAGCCAGGAGTCGAACCTAGAATCTTCTGATCCGTAGTCAGACACGTTATCCATTGCGCCACTGGCCCCACAGACAAGATGAAGTCAGGTCACACCTAGACCAGTGTACACAGTCATAGCGTCTGTCACCGACAAGGTTCCTTGGTTTTCTGTTACAGATGCATATCTTCATTTGATCCTCCTGTTGTTGCATGAATTGTACTGCAGAGCAAGAAATGCAAACATGAAGTGTATTCAACGTTTAAAAAGCATTGTCAATTTTGAATCTACATAACATTTCACATTTCCTGTTGCTGAGGGGATATAGTTGTGTTGTGTGATACTGCTGCCAGTTAAAATCTGTTGTTACACAAGTGCATGCCAAATAAAAATGTTTTTTCCCATACCGGGAGTTGAACCCATGACACCTGTATGTACACCAGGAATCCTAACCGCTAGACCATATGGGAAGACATTTACTTAAAATAAACATCACAGTCAAATCTATAAATGTTGAAATGATGCCTTTTGTAATTAAGAGCTCCATCTTTTTTCTCAGAGATGTTGGGGAAAAGTCCCATATAAAATCAGTCTAAAATGTGTTTGAAGAGAGAACAGCCAGACACAATGAAAAGTATACTGTATTTTTCCCAGCTTGATTTTGGTCAACTAAAGACAGTGTTGATTCCGCCAGGAGTCGAACCTAGAATCTTCTGATCCGTAGTCAGACACGTTATCCATTGCGCCACTGGCCCCACAGACAAGCTGAAGTCAGGTCACACCTAGACCAGTGTACACAGTCATAGCGTCTGTCACCGACAAGGTTCCTTGGTTTTCTGTTACAGATGCATATCTTCATTTGATCCTCCTGTTGTTGCATGAATTGTACTGCAGAGCAAGAAATGCAAACATGAAGTGTATTCAACGTTTAAAAAGCATTGTCAATTTTGAATCTACATAACATTTCACATTTCCTGTTGCTGAGGGGATATAGTTGTGTTGTGTGATACTGCTGCCAGTTAAAATCTGTTGTTACACAAGTGCATGCCAAATAAAAATGTTTTTTCCCATACCGGGAGTTGAACCCGGGCCACCTGGGTGAAAACCAGGAATCCTAACCGCTAGACCATATGGGAAGACATTTACTTAAAATAAACATCACAGTCAAATCTATAAATGTTGAAATGATGCCTTTTGTAATTAAGAGCTCCATCTTTTTTCTCAGAGATGTTGGGGAAAAGTCCCATATAAAATCAGTCTAAAATGTGTTTGAAGAGAGAACAGCCAGACACACTGAAAAGTATACAGAATCATTCCCAGCTTGATTTGAATCAATTAAATATAGTGATTATTCTAGCTAAGTGTTTTCAACCATATGGTCTATCGGTAAGGATTTCTGGTGTACATACAGGTGTCATGGGTTCAACTCCCGGTATGGGAAAGAAAATCTTATTATTTGGCATGCACTTGTGTAACAACAGATTTTAACTGGCTGCAGTATCACACAACACAACAATATTCCCTCAGCAACAGGAAATGTGAAATGTTATGTAGATTCAAAATTGACAATGCTTTTTAAACGTTGAATACACTTCATGTTTGCATTTCTTGCTCTGCAGTACAATTCATGCAACAACAGGAGGATCAAATGAAGATATGCATCTGTAACAGAAAACCAAAGAACCTTGTCGGTGACAGACGCTATGGCTGTGTACACTGGTCTAGGAGTGACCTGACTTCAGCTTGTCTGTGGGGCCAGTGGCGCAATGGATAACGTGTCTGACTACGGATCAGAAGATTCTAGGTTCGACTCCTGGCTGGCTCGTCACTATATTTAATTGATTCAAATCAAGCTGGGAATGATACTGTATACTTTTCAGTGTGTCTGGCTGTTCTCTTTTCAAACACATTTTAGACTGATTTTATATGGGACTTTTCCCCAACATCTCTGAGAAAAAATATGGCGCTTAGTAATTACAACAGGCATAATTTCAACATTTATAGATTTGACTGTGATGTTTATTTTAAGTAAATGTCTTCCCATATGGTCTAGCGGTTAGGATTCCTGGTTTTCACCCAGGTGGCCCGGGTTCAACTCCCGGTATGGGAAAGAACATCTTGTCATGTGGCATGCACTTGCGCAACAACAGATTTTAACTGAATGCAGTATCACACAACACAACAATATTCCCTCAGCAACAAGAAATGTGACATGTTATGTAGATTCAAAATTGACAAGTCTTTTTAAACGTTGGATACACTTCATGTTTGCATTTCTTGCTCTGCAGTAAAATTCATGCAACAACAGGAGGATCGAATGAAGATATGCATCTGTAACAGAAAACCAAAGAACCTTGTCGGTGACAGACGCTATGACTGTGTACACTGGTCTAGGAGTGACCTGACTTCATCTCGTCTGTGGGGCCAGTGGCGCAATGGATAACGTGTCTGACTACGGATCAGAAGATTCTAGGTTCGACTCCTGGCTGGCTCGTCACTATATATAATTGATTCAAATCAAGCTGGGAATGATACTGTATACTTTTCAGTGTGTCTGGCTGTTCTCTTTTCAAACACATTTTAGACTGATTTTATATGGGACTTTTCCCCAACATCTCTGAGAAAAAAAATGGAGCTATTAATTACAAAAGGCATCATTTCAACATTTATAGATTTGTCTGTGATGTTTTTTTTAAGTAAGTGTTTTCCCATATGGTTTATCGGTAAGGATTTCTGGTGTACATACAGGTGTCATGGGTTCAACTCCCGGTATGGGAAAGAAAATCTTATTATTTGGCATGCACTTGTGTAACAACAGATTTTAACTGGCAGCAGTATCACACAACACAACAATATTCCCTCAGCAACAGGAAATGTGAAATGTTATGTAGATTCAAAATTGACAAGTCTTTTTAAACGTTGAATACACTTCATGTTTGCATTTCTTGCTCTGCAGTAAAATTCATGCAACAACAGGAGGATCGAATGAAGATATGCATCTGTAACAGAAAACCAAAGAACCTTGTCGGTGACAGACGCTATGACTGTGTACACTGGTCTAGGAGTGACCTGACTTCAGCTTGTCTGTGGGGCCAGTGGCGCAATGGATAACGTGTCTGACTACGGATCAGAAGATTCTAGGTTCGACTCCTGGCTGGCTCGTCACTATATTTAATTGATTCAAATCAAGCTGGGAATGATTCTGTATACTTTTCAGTGTGTCTGGCTGTTCTCTTTTCAAACACATTTTAGACTGATTTTATATGGGACTTTTCCCCAACATCTCTGAGAAAAAAAATGGAGCTATTAATTACAAAAGGCATCATTTCAACATTTATAGATTTGTCTGTGATGTTTTTTTTAAGTAAGTGTTTTCCCATATGGTCTATCGGTAAGGATTTCTGGTGTACATACAGGTGTCATGGGTTCAACTCCCGGTATGGGAAAAAACATTTTTATTTGGCATGCACTTGTGTAACAACAGATTTTAACTGGCAGCAGTATCACACAACACAACAATATTCCCTCAGCAACAGGAAATGTGAAATGTTATGTAGATTCAAAATTGACAAGTGCTTTTTAAACGTTGAATACACTTCATGTTTGCATTTCTTGCTCTGCAGTAAAATTCATGCAACAACAGGAGGATCGAATGAAGATATGCATCTGTAACAGAAAACCAAGGAACCTTGTCGGTGACAGACGCTATGGCTGTGTACACTGGTCTAGGAGTGACCTGACTTCAGCTTGTCTGTGGGGCCAGTGGCGCAATGGATAACGTGTCTGACTACAGATCAGAAGATTCTAGGTTCGACTCCTGGCTGGCTCGTCACTATATTTAATTGATTCAAATCAAGCTGGGAATGATACTGTATACTTTTCAGTGTGTCTGGCTGTTCTCTTTTCAAACACATTTTAGACTGATTTTATATGGGACTTTTCCCCAACATCTCTGAGAAAAAAAATGGAGCTATTAATTACAAAAGGCATCATTTCAACATTTATAGATTTGACTGTGATGTTTATTTTAAGTAAATGTCTTCCCATATGGTCTAGCGGTAAGGATTTCTGGTGTACATACAGGTGTCATGGGTTCAACTCCCGGTATGGGAAAAAACATTTTTATTTGGCATGCACTTGTGTAACAACAGATTTTAACTGGCAGCAGTATCACACAACACAACAATATTCCCTCAGCAACAGGAAATGTGAAATGTTATGTAGATTCAAAATTGACAAGTGCTTTTTAAACGTTGAATACACTTCATGTTTGCATTTCTTGCTCTGCAGTAAAATTCATGCAACAACAGGAGGATCGAATGAAGATATGCATCTGTAACAGAAAACCAAGGAACCTTGTCGGTGACAGACGCTATGACTGTGTACACTGGTCTAGGTGTGACCTGACTTCAGCTTGTCTGTGGGGCCAGTGGCGCAATGGATAACGTGTCTGACTACGGATCAGAAGATTCTAGGTTCGACTCCTGGCTGGCTCGTCACTATATTTAATTGATTCAAATCAAGCTGGGAATGATACTGTATACTTTTCAGTGTGTCTGGCTGTTCTCTTTTCAAACACATTTTAGACTGATTTTATATGGGACTTTTCCCCAACATCTCTGAGAAAAAAAATGGAGCTATTAATTACAAAAGGCATCATTTCAACATTTATAGATTTGTCTGTGATGTTTTTTTTAAGTAAGTGTTTTCCCATATGGTCTATCGGTAAGGATTTCTGGTGTACATACAGGTGTCATGGGTTCAACTCCCGGTATGGGAAAGAAAATCTTATTATTTGGCATGCACTTGTGTAACAACAGATTTTAACTGGCAGCAGTATCACACAACACAACAATATTCCCTCAGCAACAAGAAATGTGACATGTTATGTAGATTCAAAATTGACAAGTCTTTTTAAACGTTGAATACACTTCATGTTTGCATTTCTTGCTCTGCAGTAAAATTCATGCAACAACAGGAGGATCGAATGAAGATATGCATCTGTAACAGAAAACCAAAGAACCTTGTCGGTGACAGACGCTATGGCTGTGTACACTGGTCTAGGAGTGACCTGACTTCAGCTTGTCTGTGGGGCCAGTGGCGCAATGGATAACGTGTCTGACTACGGATCAGAAGATTCTAGGTTCGACTCCTGGCTGGCTCGTCACTATATTCAAATCAAGCTGGGAATGATACTGTATACTTTTCAGTGTGTCTGGCTGTTCTCTTTTCAAACACATTTTAGACTGATTTTATATGGGACTTTTCCCCAACATCTCTGAGAAAAAAAATGCAGCTATTAATTACAAAAGGCATCATTTCAACATTTATAGATTTGTCTGTGATGTTTTTTTTAAGTAAGTGTTTTCCCATATGGTCTATCGGTAAGGATTTCTGGTGTACATACAGGTGTCATGGGTTCAACTCCCGGTATGGGAAAGAAAATCTTATTATTTGGCATGCACTTGTGTAACAACAGATTTTAACTGGCAGCAGTATCACACAACACAACAATATTCCCTCAGCAACAGGAAATGTGAAATGTTATGTAGATTCAAAATTGACAAGTGCTTTTTAAACGTTGAATACACTTCATGTTTGCATTTCTTGCTCTGCAGTAAAATTCATGCAACAACAGGAGGATCGAATGAAGATATGCATCTGTAACAGAAAACCAAAGAACCTTGTCGGTGACAGACGCTATGGCTGTGTACACTGGTCTAGGAGTGACCTGACTTCAGCTCGTCTGTGGGGCCAGTGGCGCAATGGATAACGTGTCTGACTACGGATCAGAAGATTCTAGGTTCGACTCCTGGCTGGCTCGTCACTATATTTAATTGATTCAAATCAAGCTGGGAATGATACTGTATACTTTTCAGTGTGTCTGGCTGTTCTCTTTTCAAACACATTTTAGACTGATTTTATATGGGACTTTTCCCCAACATCTCTGAGAAAAAAAATGGAGCTATTAATTACAAAAGGCATCATTTCAACATTTATAGATTTGTCTGTGATGTTTTTTTTAAGTAAGTGTTTTCCCATATGGTCTATCGGTAAGGATTTCTGGTGTACATACAGGTGTCATGGGTTCAACTCCCTGTATGGGAAAGAAAATCTTATTATTTGGCATGCACTTGTGTAACAACAGATTTTAACTGGCAGCAGTATCACACAACACAACAATATTCCCTCAGCAACAGGAAATGTGAAATGTTATGTAGATTCAAAATTGACAATGCTTTTTAAACGTTGAATACACTTCATGTTTGCATTTCTTGCTCTGCAGTAAAATTCATGCAACAACAGGAGGATCGAATGAAGATATGCATCTGTAACAGAAAACCAAAGAACCTTGTCGGTGACAGACGCTATGGCTGTGTACACTGGTCTAGGAGTGACCTGACTTCAGCTTGTCTGTGGGGCCAGTGGCGCAATGGATAACGTGTCTGACTACGGATCAGAAGATTCTAGGTTCGACTCCTGGCTGGCTCGTCACTATATTTAATTGATTCAAATCAAGCTGGGAATGATTCTGTATACTTTTCAGTGTGTCTGGCTGTTCTCTTTTCAAACACATTTTAGACTGATTTTATATGGGACTTTTCCCCAACATCTCTGAGAAAAAATATGGCGCTTGTAATTACAACAGGCATAATTTCAACATTTATAGGTTTGACCTTGATGTTTTTTTAAACTAAATATCTTCCCATATGGTCTAGCGGTAAGGATTCCTGGTTTTCACCCAGGTGGCCCGGGTTCAACTCCCGGTATGGGAAAGAACATCTTGTCATGTGGCATGCACTTGCGTAACAACAGATTTTAACTGGCTGCAGTATCACACAACACAAAAATATTCCCTCAGCAACAAGAAATGTGACATGTTATGTAGATTCAAAATTGACAAGTCTTTTTAAACTTTGAATACACTTCATGTTTGCATTTCTTGCTCTGCAGTAAAATTCATGCAACAACAGGAGGATCGAATGAAGATATGCATCTGTAACAGAAAACCAAAGAACCTTGTCGGTGACAGACGCTATGACTGTGTACACTGGTCTAGGAGTGACCTGACTTCATCTCGTCTGTGGGGCCAGTGGCGCAATGGATAACGTGTCTGACTACGGATCAGAAGATTCTAGGTTCGACTCCTGGCTGGCTCGTCACTATATTTAATTGATTCAAATCAAGCTGGGAATGATACTGTATACTTTTCAGTGTGTCTGGCTGTTCTCTTTTCAAACACATTTTAGACTGATTTTATATGGGACTTTTCCCCAACATCTCTGAGAAAAAAAATGGAGCTATTAATTACAAAAGGCATCATTTCAACATTTATAGATTTGTCTGTGATGTTTTTTTTAAGTAAGTGTTTTCCCATATGGTCTATCGGTAAGGATTTCTGGTGTACATACAGGTGTCATGGGTTCAACTCCCGGTATGGGAAAGAAAATCTTATTATTTGGCATGCACTTGTGTAACAACAGATTTTAACTGGCAGCAGTATCACACAACACAACAATATTCCCTCAGCAACAGGAAATGTGAAATGTTATGTAGATTCAAAATTGACAATGCTTTTTAAACGTTGAATACACTTCATGTTTGCATTTCTTGCTCTGCAGTAAAATTCATGCAACAACAGGAGGATCGAATGAAGATATGCATCTGTAACAGAAAACCAAAGAACCTTGTCGGTGACAGACGCTATGGCTGTGTACACTGGTCTAGGAGTGACCTGACTTCAGCTTGTCTGTGGGGCCAGTGGCGCAATGGATAACGTGTCTGACTACGGATCAGAAGATTCTAGGTTCGACTCCTGGCTGGCTCGTCACTATATATAATTGATTCAAATCAAGCTGGGAATGATACTGTATACTTTTCAGTGTGTCTGGCTGTTCTCTTTTCAAACACATTTTAGACTGATTTTATATGGGACTTTTCCCCAAAATCTCTGAGAAAAAAAATGGAGCTATTAATTACAAAAGGCATCATTTCAACATTTATAGATTTGTCTGTGATGTTTTTTTTAAGTAAGTGTTTTCCCATATGGTTTATCGGTAAGGATTTCTGGTGTACATACAGGTGTCATGGGTTCAACTCCCGGTATGGGAAAGAAAATCTTATTATTTGGCATGCACTTGTGTAACAACAGATTTTAACCTCTAACGAGCCTCTACCCCGGGTCCGGGATCACCCCCCACCCCCCCACACACTGATTAGCATAGCTAGCATAGCTTCACAAGTAGATAGTAGCATCTAAATATCATTAAATCACAAGTCCAAGACACCAGATGAAAGATACAGATCTTGTGAATAAAGCCACCATTTCAGATTTTTAAAATGTTTTACAGGGAAGACAAAATATGTAAATCTATTAGCTAAACACGTTAGCAAAATACACCACTTTTCTAACTCCATCAGTTTCTTACTACTTCAGGTGCTATCACCAATTCGGCTAAACTAAGATATTGATAGCCACTAACCAAGAAAAAACCTCTTCAGATGACAGTCTGATAACATATTTATGGTATAGGATAGGTTTTGTTAGAAAAAAGTGCATATTTCAGGTAGAAATCACAGTTTACAATTGCACCGACCATCACAAGACGACTAGAATTACTATAGAGAGCAACGTGTATGACCAATTTACTCTTAATAAAACATTTCATAAGAATAGACAAAGCATAGCAATGGAAAGACCCAGATCTTGTGATTCCAGACAATATTTCAGATTTTCTAAGCGTTTTACAGCGAAAACACAATAAATCGATAAGTTAGCATACCACATGTGAAAACGTTACCAGAGCATCGATTCCAGCCAAAGAGCGCTATAACGTAATCACCGCCAAAATATATTAATTTTTTCACTAACCTTCTCAGAATTCTTCCGATGACACTCCTGTAACATCATTTTACAACATACATATACAGTTTGTTCGAAAATGTGCATATTTAGCCATACAAAACCGTGGTTATACAATGGAAATAGTCACAACTCAAGCATCAAAATGAGGGACGTCAGCTTTCAGAGTGATCTAGTTTAATCGAAAGCTAATCATATACTTGACTAAAAAATACAGGGTTGACAGGAATCGAAAGACAAATTAGTTCTTAATGCAACCGCTGACTTACATTTTTTAAATTATCCTTACTTTTCAATACAGGGTTCGCCAAGTGAAGCTATACCAAACAAAATGGCGAAATATGCGTTTAAAATATTTCGACAGAACAACGATTTATCATATTAAATATTGCTTACTTTGAGCTGTTCTTCCATCAGATTCTTGGGCAATGTATCCTTTCTATGTTATAAACTTCTTTTGGTCGATAGATGTCCTCTGTCCTTCGAAATGTCCACTAACAACGACCGAGACCCCGAAACGTTCCCAAAGCTTAAAAGTGCACGACAAAGAAATTCCTCAGAATCGCACTAAACGGATATAAATTGCTATAAAACGGTTCAAATTAACTACATTATGATGTTTTTAACAACTATAACGAGTAAAAACATGACCAGACAAATATTACTGGTTAAACAACGATTTGGAATGAGGCAAGTCCGATGTCCATCCTGCTTGTGACGCGCGAAGAAAAGAGAGTGGTACTTCCACGTTTTCTTGTTTTATAGTGGCTGTGATTGTGCAATCGACTCCATTCAAAACGTGATGACGTACAGACACCCAGAGGAAGACGTAGGCAGTGTCGGTTTCTTCATAGCATTCACTGTCGCTCCAGATCAGGTCAGGGGTAAAAATTTCTGAAATCTGACCCCTGTCATGAAAAGTGCTGTAGATATAGTTCTGTACCACTCAGAGACAAAATTCCAACGGCTATAGAAACTAGAAAGTGTTTTCTATCCAATAATAACAATAATATGCATATTGTACGATCAAGAATTTAGCACGAGGCAGTTTAATTTGGAGACCCAAATATGCTAATGCGGAACAGCACCCCCTATAGTTCCAAGAAGTTAACTGGCAGCAGTATCACACAACACAACAATATTCCCTCAGCAACAGGAAATGTGAAATGTTATGTAGATTCAAAATTGACAAGTCTTTTTAAACGTTGAATACACTTCATGTTTGCATTTCTTGCTCTGCAGTAAAATTCATGCAACAACAGGAGGATCGAATGAAGATATGCATCTGTAACAGAAAACCAAAGAACCTTGTCGGTGACAGACGCTATGACTGTGTACACTGGTCTAGGAGTGACCTGACTTCATCTCGTCTGTGGGGCCAGTGGCGCAATGGATAACGTGTCTGACTACGGATCAGAAGATTCTAGGTTCGACTCCTGGCTGGCTCGTCACTATATATAATTGATTCAAATCAAGCTGGGAATGATACTGTATACTTTTCAGTGTGTCTGGCTGTTCTCTTTTCAAACACATTTTAGACTGATTTTATATGGGACTTTTCCCCAAAATCTCTGAGAAAAAAAATGGAGCTATTAATTACAAAAGGCATCATTTCAACATTTATAGATTTGTCTGTGATGTTTTTTTTAAGTAAGTGTTTTCCCATATGGTTTATCGGTAAGGATTTCTGGTGTACATACAGGTGTCATGGGTTCAACTCCCGGTATGGGAAAGAAAATCTTATTATTTGGCATGCACTTGTGTAACAACAGATTTTAACCTCTAACGAGCCTCTACCCCGGGTCCGGGATCACCCCCCACCCCCCCACACACTGATTAGCATAGCTAGCATAGCTTCACAAGTAGATAGTAGCATCTAAATATCATTAAATCACAAGTCCAAGACACCAGATGAAAGATACAGATCTTGTGAATAAAGCCACCATTTCAGATTTTTAAAATGTTTTACAGGGAAGACAAAATATGTAAATCTATTAGCTAAACACGTTAGCAAAATACACCACTTTTCTAACTCCATCAGTTTCTTACTACTTCAGGTGCTATCACCAATTCGGCTAAACTAAGATATTGATAGCCACTAACCAAGAAAAAACCTCTTCAGATGACAGTCTGATAACATATTTATGGTATAGGATAGGTTTTGTTAGAAAAAAGTGCATATTTCAGGTAGAAATCACAGTTTACAATTGCACCGACCATCACAAGACGACTAGAATTACTATAGAGAGCAACGTGTATGACCAATTTACTCTTAATAAAACATTTCATAAGAATAGACAAAGCATAGCAATGGAAAGACCCAGATCTTGTGATTCCAGACAATATTTCAGATTTTCTAAGCGTTTTACAGCGAAAACACAATAAATCGATAAGTTAGCATACCACATGTGAAAACGTTACCAGAGCATCGATTCCAGCCAAAGAGCGCTATAACGTAATCACCGCCAAAATATATTAATTTTTTCACTAACCTTCTCAGAATTCTTCCGATGACACTCCTGTAACATCATTTTACAACATACATATACAGTTTGTTCGAAAATGTGCATATTTAGCCATACAAAACCGTGGTTATACAATGGAAATAGTCACAACTCAAGCATCAAAATGAGGGACGTCAGCTTTCAGAGTGATCTAGTTTAATCGAAAGCTAATCATATACTTGACTAAAAAATACAGGGTTGACAGGAATCGAAAGACAAATTAGTTCGTTAAAAACATCATAAGGTAGTTAATTTAAAGCGTTTTATAGCAATTTATATCCGTTTAGTGCGATTTTGGGACATTTATTTTTGCAACGATGTGAAAAGTTGGGCACGCTTTTCAGTTCATCCCGAACGCAGTTGACATTTCCACATGGCAAGAGGACAGCTTTCCACCAAAAGATGATTTCTCCCAAGAAAGGATCCTTTGCCCAAGATACTGATGGAAGAACAGCTCAAGGTAGGACATTTTTATTATGATAAATCGTGTTTCTGTCGAAACATTTTAGTGGCTTCGGACGCCATGTTTTTTGACGTAGCATCGCTTGGCGCAAGCTGTATTGAAAAGTAAGGATAATTTAAAAAATGTAATTCCGCGATTGTATTAAGAATTAAATTGTCTATCAATCCCTGTCCACCCTATATTTTTTAGTCACGTTTATGAGTATTTATGTATAAGAGTAGATCACTGTCTAAGTGGCGCACAGACTTTTTCTGACCAGCTGAGCTACATTCCACATTGTCTAACCATGATTTTGGTGGCTAAATATAAACATTTTCGATCAAACTCTATATGGATTGTGTAATATGATGTTACAGGAGTGTCATCTGAAGAATTCTGAGAAGGTTAGTGAAAAAATTAATATATTTTGGCGATGTTTACTTTTATCGCTCACTTTGGCTAGAATCAATGCTGGGCTGCTATGTGCTATGTGCTATGCTAATATAACGATTTATTGTGTTTTCGCTGTAAGACACTTAGAAAATCTGAAATATTGTCTGTATTCACAGGATCTGTGTCTTTCGATTCGTGTATGCTGTGTATTTTTACGAAATGTTTGATGATTAGTAAGTAGGTAAACACGTTGCTCTAAGTAGTTTTTCTATTCCATTTGTGACGGTGGGTGCAGTTGTAACCTATGCCATCTACCTGAAATATGCACTTTTTTCTAACAAAACCTATCCCATACCATAAATATGTTATCAGACTGTCATCTGATGAGTTTTTTTATTGGTTAGGGGCTATAAATATCTTAGTTTAGCCGAATTGGTGATAGCTACTGGTGTTGGTGGACAAATAAAAGATGGTGGATTATGCTAATGTGTTTTTAGGTGCTAATGTGTACATCTTTACATATTGTGTCTTCCCTGTAAAACATTTAAAAAATCGGACATGTTGACTGGATTCACAAGATCTGTGTCTTTCATTAGCTGTATTGGACTTTAATGTGTGAAAGTTAAATATTTAAAAAAAATATTTTTTTTGAATTTCGCGGCACTGGTTTTTCAGTGGGGGTGGGGGGGGAGTGCCGCTAGCGCCACTCTCATCCTAGACAGGTTAATGCAACCGCTGACTTACATTTTTAAAATTATCCTTACTTTTCAATACAGGGTTCGCCAAGTGACGCGATAACAAACAAAATGGCGAAATATGCGTTTAAAATATTTCGACAGAACAACGATTTATCATATTAAATATTGCTTACTTTGAGCTGTTCTTCCATCAGATTCTTGGGCAATGTATCCTTTCTATGTTATAAACGTCTTTTGGTCGATAGATGTCCTCTGTCCTTCGAAATGTCCACTAACAACGACCGAGACCCCGAAACGTTCCCAAAGCTTAAAAGTGCACGACAAAGAAATTCCTCAGAATCGCACTAAACGGATATAAATTGCTATAAAACGGTTCAAATTAACTACATTATGATGTTTTTAACAACTATAACGAGTAAAAACATGACCAGACAAATATTACTGGTTAAACAACGATTTGGAATGAGGCAAGTCCGATGTCCATCCTGCTTGTGACGCGCGAAGAAAAGAGAGTGGTACTTCCACGTTTTCTTGTTTTATAGTGGCTGTGATTGTGCAATCGACTCCATTCAAAACGTGATGACGTACAGACACCCAGAGGAAGACGTAGGCAGTGTCGGTTTCTTCATAGCATTCACTGTCGCTCCAGATCAGGTCAGGGGTAAAAATTTCTGAAATCTGACCCCTGTCATGAAAAGTGCTGTAGATATAGTTCTGTACCACTCAGAGACAAAATTCCAACGGCTATAGAAACTAGAAAGTGTTTTCTATCCAATAATAACAATAATATGCATATTGTACGATCAAGAATTTAGCACGAGGCAGTTTAATTTGGAGACCCAAATATGCTAATGCGGAACAGCACCCCCTATAGTTCCAAGAAGTTAACTGGCAGCAGTATCACACAACACAACAATATTCCCTCAGCAACAGGAAATGTGAAATGTTATGTAGATTCAAAATTGACAAGTCTTTTTAAACGTTGAATACACTTCATGTTTGCATTTCTTGCTCTGCAGTAAAATTCATGCAACAACAGGAGGATCGAATGAAGATATGCATCTGTAACAGAAAACCAAAGAACCTTGTCGGTGACAGACGCTATGACTGTGTACACTGGTCTAGGAGTGACCTGACTTCAGCTTGTCTGTGGGGCCAGTGGCGCAATGGATAACGTGTCTGACTACGGATCAGAAGATTCTAGGTTCGACTCCTGGCTGGCTCGTCACTATATTTAATTGATTCAAATCAAGCTGGGAATGATTCTGTATACTTTTCAGTGTGTCTGGCTGTTCTCTTTTCAAACACATTTTAGACTGATTTTATATGGGACTTTTCCCCAACATCTTTGAGAAAAAATATGGCGCTTGTAATTACAACAGGCATAATTTCAACATTTATAGGTTTGACCTTGATGTTTTTTTAACCTGTCTAGGATCAGCGTGGCGCTAGCGGCACCCCTCCCCCCCTCCCACTGAAAAACCAGTGCCGCGAAATTCAAAAAAAATATATTTTTAAAATATTTAACTTTCACACATTAAAGTCCAATACAGCTAATGAAAGACACAGATCTTGTGAATCCAGTCAACATTTCCGATTTTTAAAATGTTTTACAGGGAAGACACAATATGTAAAGATGTACATCTATTACCTAAAAACACATTAGCATAATCCACCATCTTTTATTTGTCCACCAACACCAGTAGCCATCACCAATTCGGCTAAACTAAGATATTTATAGCCCCTAACCAACAAAAAAACTCATTAGATGACAGTCTGATAACATATTTATGGTATGGGATAGGTTTTGTTAGAAAAAAGTGCATATTTCAGGTAGATGGCATAGTTTACAATTGCACCCACCGTCACAAATGGACTAGAATAATTACAATGAGCAACGTGTTTACCTAACTACTAATCATCAAACATTTCGTAAAAATACACAGCATACACGAATCGAAAGACACAGATCCTGTGAATACAGACAATATTTCAGATTTTCTAAGTGTCTTACAGCGAAAACACAATAAATCGTTATATTAGCTTAGCACATAGCAATTAGCAGCCCAGCATTGATTCTAGCCAAAGTGAGCGATAAAAGTCAACATCGCCAAAAGATATTAATTTTTTCACTAACCTTCTCAGAATTCTTCCGATGACACTCCTGTAACATCACATTACAACATGCATATACAGTTTGATCGAAAATGTTTATATTTAGCCACCAAAATCATGGTTAGACAATGTGAAATGTAGCACAAGCTGGTAAAGAAAAAGTCCTTGCGCCACTTAGACAGTGATCTACTCTTATACATAAATACTCATAAACGTGACTAAAAAATATAGGGTGGACAGGGATTGATAGACAATTTAATTCTTAATACAATTGCGTTATTACATTTTTTAATTTATCCTTACTTTTCAATACAGTTTGCGCCAAGCGAAGCTACGTCAAAAAACATGGCGTCCTAAGCCACTAAAATGTTTCGACAGAAACACGATTTATCATAATAAAAATGTCCTACCTTGAGCTGTTCTTCCATCAGTATCTTGGGCAAAGGATCCTTTCTTGGGAGAAATCATCTTTTGGTGGAAAGCTGTCCTCTTGCCATGTGGAAATGTCAACTGCGTTCGGGATGAACTGAAAAGCGTGCCCAACTTTTCACATCGTTGCAAAAATAAATGTCCCAAAATCGCACTAAACGGATATAAATTGCTATAAAACGCTTTAAATTAACTACCTTATGATGTTTTTAACTCCTATAACGAGTGAAAAGATGACCGGAGAAATATAACAGGCTAAACTAACGCTTGGAACAGGTGCGCGCCGGTGTCCTCTAGGCTCATGACGCAGCTCCCAAAGAATGACTAGCTTCAGGGTTTTTTCATTTGTAGGTCCTGTGAACGTGCAATCGACCCCGTTGGAATCGTCATCACGTAAAGGCATCCAGGGGAAGACGTAAGAAGTGTCCGTATAGTCATAGCAACGACAGTGCCCTTTTAACTGACTTCAGAAGAGTGGCCAACATTTCTCAAATCTGACTCCATGTCAGGGAAATTGCTGTAGAATGGGCTCTGTTCCACTTAGAGACAAAATTTCAACTCCTATAGAAACTATAGACTGTTTTCTATCCAATAATAATAATAATATGCATATTGTACGATCAAGGATTTTGTGGGAAGCCGTTTAAAAAATTAGCCAAGTTAGCATAAATAGTCTAAACAGCGCCCCCATCCCCAACAGGTTAAGGAAAAGTGTTTTTTTTCAATTTCATGCTTGAAACTCGCTGAAATTGGTTCCTATCCTCTAGTTTAAGCAGTACTGCAAAAAATTTCACTAACAGAGTGCATTAAACACGATTTAGAGCTTGTTTAAGGAAAAGTGTTTTTTTTCAATTTCATGCTTGAAACTCGCTGAAATTGGTTCCTATCCTCTAGTTTAAGCAGTACTGCAAAAAATTTCACTAACAGAGTGCATTAAACACGATTTAGAGCTTGTTTAAGGAAAAGTGTTTTTTTTCAATTTCATGCTTGAAACTCGCTGAAATTGGTTCCTATCCTCTAGTTTAAGCAGTACTGCAAAAAATTTCACTAACAGAGTGCATTAAACACGATTTAGAGCTTGTTTAAGGAAAAGTGTTTTTTTTCAATTTCATGCTTGAAACTCGCTGAAATTGGTTCCTATCCTCTAGTTTAAGCAGTACTGCAAAAAATTTCACTAACAGAGTGCATTAAACACGATTTAGAGCTTGTTTAAGGAAAAGTGTTTTTTTTCAATTTCATGCTTGAAACTCGCTGAAATTGGTTCCTATCCTCTAGTTTAAGCAGTACTGCAAAAAATTTCACTAACAGAGTGCATTAAACACGATTTAGAGCTTGTTTAAGGAAAAGTGTTTTTTTTCAATTTCATGCTTGAAACTCGCTGAAATTGGTTCCTATCCTCTAGTTTAAGCAGTACTGCAAAAAATTTCACTAACAGAGTGCATTAAACACGATTTAGAGCTTGTTTAAGGAAAAGTGTTTTTTTTCAATTTCATGCTTGAAACTCGCTGAAATTGGTTCCTATCCTCTAGTTTAAGCAGTACTGCAAAAAATTTCACTAACAGAGTGCATTAAACACGATTTAGAGCTTGTTTAAGGAAAAGTGTTTTTTTTCAATTTCATGCTTGAAACTCGCTGAAATTGGTTCCTATCCTCTAGTTTAAGCAGTACTGCAAAAAATTTCACTAACAGAGTGCATTAAACACGATTTAGAGCTTGTTTAAGGAAAAGTGTTTTTTTTCAATTTCATGCTTGAAACTCGCTGAAATTGGTTCCTATCCTCTAGTTTAAGCAGTACTGCAAAAAATTTCACTAACAGAGTGCATTAAACACGATTTAGAGCTTGTTTAAGGAAAAGTGTTTTTTTTCAATTTCATGCTTGAAACTCGCTGAAATTGGTTCCTATCCTCTAGTTTAAGCAGTACTGCAAAAAATTTCACTAACAGAGTGCATTAAACACGATTTAGAGCTTGTTTAAGGAAAAGTGTTTTTTTTCAATTTCATGCTTGAAACTCGCTGAAATTGGTTCCTATCCTCTAGTTTAAGCAGTACTGCAAAAAATTTCACTAACAGAGTGCATTAAACACGATTTAGAGCTTGTTTAAGGAAAAGTGTTTTTTTTCAATTTCATGCTTGAAACTCGCTGAAATTGGTTCCTATCCTCTAGTTTAAGCAGTACTGCAAAAAATTTCACTAACAGAGTGCATTAAACACGATTTAGAGCTTGTTTAAGGAAAAGTGTTTTTTTTCAATTTCATGCTTGAAACTCGCTGAAATTGGTTCCTATCCTCTAGTTTAAGCAGTACTGCAAAAAATTTCACTAACAGAGTGCATTAAACACGATTTAGAGCTTGTTTAAGGAAAAGTGTTTTTTTTCAATTTCATGCTTGAAACTCGCTGAAATTGGTTCCTATCCTCTAGTTTAAGCAGTACTGCAAAAAAATTCACTAACAGAGTGCATTAAACACGATTTAGAGCTTGTTTAAGGAAAAGTGTTTTTTTTCAATTTCATGCTTGAAACTCGCTGAAATTGGTTCCTATCCTCTAGTTTAAGCAGTACTGCAAAAAATTTCACTAACAGAGTGCATTAAACACGATTTAGAGCTTGTTTAAGGAAAAGTGTTTTTTTTCAATTTCATGCTTGAAACTCGCTGAAATTGGTTCCTATCCTCTAGTTTAAGCAGTACTGCAAAAAATTTCACTAACAGAGTGCATTAAACACGATTTAGAGCTTGTTTAAGGAAAAGTGTTTTTTTTCAATTTCATGCTTGAAACTCGCTGAAATTGGTTCCTATCCTCTAGTTTAAGCAGTACTGCAAAAAATTTCACTAACAGAGTGCATTAAACACGATTTAGAGCTTGTTTAAGGAAAAGTGTTTTTTTTCAATTTCATGCTTGAAACTCGCTGAAATTGGTTCCTATCCTCTAGTTTAAGCAGTACTGCAAAAAATTTCACTAACAGAGTGCATTAAACACGATTTAGAGCTTGTTTAAGGAAAAGTGTTTTTTTTCAATTTCATGCTTGAAACTCGCTGAAATTGGTTCCTATCCTCTAGTTTAAGCAGTACTGCAAAAAATTTCACTAACAGAGTGCATTAAACACGATTTAGAGCTTGTTTAAGGAAAAGTGTTTTTTTTCAATTTCATGCTTGAAACTCGCTGAAATTGGTTCCTATCCTCTAGTTTAAGCAGTACTGCAAAAAATTTCACTAACAGAGTGCATTAAACACGATTTAGAGCTTGTTTAAGGAAAAGTGTTTTTTTTCAATTTCATGCTTGAAACTCGCTGAAATTGGTTCCTATCCTCTAGTTTAAGCAGTACTGCAAAAAATTTCACTAACAGAGTGCATTAAACACGATTTAGAGCTTGTTTAAGGAAAAGTGTTTTTTTTCAATTTCATGCTTGAAACTCGCTGAAATTGGTTCCTATCCTCTAGTTTAAGCAGTACTGCAAAAAATTTCACTAACAGAGTGCATTAAACACGATTTAGAGCTTGTTTAAGGAAAAGTGTTTTTTTTCAATTTCATGCTTGAAACTCGCTGAAATTGGTTCCTATCCTCTAGTTTAAGCAGTACTGCAAAAAATTTCACTAACAGAGTGCATTAAACACGATTTAGAGCTTGTTTAAGGAAAAGTGTTTTTTTTCAATTTCATGCTTGAAACTCGCTGAAATTGGTTCCTATCCTCTAGTTTAAGCAGTACTGCAAAAAATTTCACTAACAGAGTGCATTAAACACGATTTAGAGCTTGTTTAAGGAAAAGTGTTTTTTTTCAATTTCATGCTTGAAACTCGCTGAAATTGGTTCCTATCCTCTAGTTTAAGCAGTACTGCAAAAAATTTCACTAACAGAGTGCATTAAACACGATTTAGAGCTTGTTTAAGGAAAAGTGTTTTTTTTCAATTTCATGCTTGAAACTCGCTGAAATTGGTTCCTATCCTCTAGTTTAAGCAGTACTGCAAAAAATTTCACTAACAGAGTGCATTAAACACGATTTAGAGCTTGTTTAAGGAAAAGTGTTTTTTTTCAATTTCATGCTTGAAACTCGCTGAAATTGGTTCCTATCCTCTAGTTTAAGCAGTACTGCAAAAAATTTCACTAACAGAGTGCATTAAACACGATTTAGAGCTTGTTTAAGGAAAAGTGTTTTTTTTCAATTTCATGCTTGAAACTCGCTGAAATTGGTTCCTATCCTCTAGTTTAAGCAGTACTGCAAAAAATTTCACTAACAGAGTGCATTAAACACGATTTAGAGCTTGTTTAAGGAAAAGTGTTTTTTTTCAATTTCATGCTTGAAACTCGCTGAAATTGGTTCCTATCCTCTAGTTTAAGCAGTACTGCAAAAAATTTCACTAACAGAGTGCATTAAACACGATTTAGAGCTTGTTTAAGGAAAAGTGTTTTTTTTCAATTTCATGCTTGAAACTCGCTGAAATTGGTTCCTATCCTCTAGTTTAAGCAGTACTGCAAAAAATTTCACTAACAGAGTGCATTAAACACGATTTAGAGCTTGTTTAAGGAAAAGTGTTTTTTTTTCAATTTCATGCTTGAAACTCGCTGAAATTGGTTCCTATCCTCTAGTTTAAGCAGTACTGCAAAAAATTTCACTAACAGAGTGCATTAAACACGATTTAGAGCTTGTTTAAGGAAAAGTGTTTTTTTTCAATTTCATGCTTGAAACTCGCTGAAATTGGTTCCTATCCTCTAGTTTAAGCAGTACTGCAAAAAATTTCACTAACAGAGTGCATTAAACACGATTTAGAGCTTGTTTAAGGAAAAGTGTTTTTTTTCAATTTCATGCTTGAAACTCGCTGAAATTGGTTCCTATCCTCTAGTTTAAGCAGTACTGCAAAAAATTTCACTAACAGAGTGCATTAAACACGATTTAGAGCTTGTTTAAGGAAAAGTGTTTTTTTTCAATTTCATGCTTGAAACTCGCTGAAATTGGTTCCTATCCTCTAGTTTAAGCAGTACTGCAAAAAATTTCACTAACAGAGTGCATTAAACACGATTTAGAGCTTGTTTAAGGAAAAGTGTTTTTTTTCAATTTCATGCTTGAAACTCGCTGAAATTGGTTCCTATCCTCTAGTTTAAGCAGTACTGCAAAAAATTTCACTAACAGAGTGCATTAAACACGATTTAGAGCTTGTTTAAGGAAAAGTGTTTTTTTTCAATTTCATGCTTGAAACTCGCTGAAATTGGTTCCTATCCTCTAGTTTAAGCAGTACTGCAAAAAATTTCACTAACAGAGTGCATTAAACACGATTTAGAGCTTGTTTAAGGAAAAGTGTTTTTTTTCAATTTCATGCTTGAAACTCGCTGAAATTGGTTCCTATCCTCTAGTTTAAGCAGTACTGCAAAAAATTTCACTAACAGAGTGCATTAAACACGATTTAGAGCTTGTTTAAGGAAAAGTGTTTTTTTTCAATTTCATGCTTGAAACTCGCTGAAATTGGTTCCTATCCTCTAGTTTAAGCAGTACTGCAAAAAATTTCACTAACAGAGTGCATTAAACACGATTTAGAGCTTGTTTAAGGAAAAGTGTTTTTTTTCAATTTCATGCTTGAAACTCGCTGAAATTGGTTCCTATCCTCTAGTTTAAGCAGTACTGCAAAAAATTTCACTAACAGAGTGCATTAAACACGATTTAGAGCTTGTTTAAGGAAAAGTGTTTTTTTTCAATTTCATGCTTGAAACTCGCTGAAATTGGTTCCTATCCTCTAGTTTAAGCAGTACTGCAAAAAATTTCACTAACAGAGTGCATTAAACACGATTTAGAGCTTGTTTAAGGAAAAGTGTTTTTTTTCAATTTCATGCTTGAAACTCGCTGAAATTGGTTCCTATCCTCTAGTTTAAGCAGTACTGCAAAAAATTTCACTAACAGAGTGCATTAAACACGATTTAGAGCTTGTTTAAGGAAAAGTGTTTTTTTTCAATTTCATGCTTGAAACTCGCTGAAATTGGTTCCTATCCTCTAGTTTAAGCAGTACTGCAAAAAATTTCACTAACAGAGTGCATTAAACACGATTTAGAGCTTGTTTAAGGAAAAGTGTTTTTTTTCAATTTCATGCTTGAAACTCGCTGAAATTGGTTCCTATCCTCTAGTTTAAGCAGTACTGCAAAAAATTTCACTAACAGAGTGCATTAAACACGATTTAGAGCTTGTTTAAGGAAAAGTGTTTTTTTTCAATTTCATGCTTGAAACTCGCTGAAATTGGTTCCTATCCTCTAGTTTAAGCAGTACTGCAAAAAATTTCACTAACAGAGTGCATTAAACACGATTTAGAGCTTGTTTAAGGAAAAGTGTTTTTTTTCAATTTCATGCTTGAAACTCGCTGAAATTGGTTCCTATCCTCTAGTTTAAGCAGTACTGCAAAAAATTTCACTAACAGAGTGCATTAAACACGATTTAGAGCTTGTTTAAGGAAAAGTGTTTTTTTTCAATTTCATGCTTGAAACTCGCTGAAATTGGTTCCTATCCTCTAGTTTAAGCAGTACTGCAAAAAATTTCACTAACAGAGTGCATTAAACACGATTTAGAGCTTGTTTAAGGAAAAGTGTTTTTTTTCAATTTCATGCTTGAAACTCGCTGAAATTGGTTCCTATCCTCTAGTTTAAGCAGTACTGCAAAAAATTTCACTAACAGAGTGCATTAAACACGATTTAGAGCTTGTTTAAGGAAAAGTGTTTTTTTTCAATTTCATGCTTGAAACTCGCTGAAATTGGTTCCTATCCTCTAGTTTAAGCAGTACTGCAAAAAATTTCACTAACAGAGTGCATTAAACACGATTTAGAGCTTGTTTAAGGAAAAGTGTTTTTTTTTCAATTTCATGCTTGAAACTCGCTGAAATTGGTTCCTATCCTCTAGTTTAAGCAGTACTGCAAAAAATTTCACTAACAGAGTGCATTAAACACGATTTAGAGCTTGTTTAAGGAAAAGTGTTTTTTTTCAATTTCATGCTTGAAACTCGCTGAAATTGGTTCCTATCCTCTAGTTTAAGCAGTACTGCAAAAAATTTCACTAACAGAGTGCATTAAACACGATTTAGAGCTTGTTTAAGGAAAAGTGTTTTTTTTCAATTTCATGCTTGAAACTCGCTGAAATTGGTTCCTATCCTCTAGTTTAAGCAGTACTGCAAAAAATTTCACTAACAGAGTGCATTAAACACGATTTAGAGCTTGTTTAAGGAAAAGTGTTTTTTTTCAATTTCATGCTTGAAACTCGCTGAAATTGGTTCCTATCCTCTAGTTTAAGCAGTACTGCAAAAAATTTCACTAACAGAGTGCATTAAACACGATTTAGAGCTTGTTTAAGGAAAAGTGTTTTTTTTCAATTTCATGCTTGAAACTCGCTGAAATTGGTTCCTATCCTCTAGTTTAAGCAGTACTGCAAAAAATTTCACTAACAGAGTGCATTAAACACGATTTAGAGCTTGTTTAAGGAAAAGTGTTTTTTTTCAATTTCATGCTTGAAACTCGCTGAAATTGGTTCCTATCCTCTAGTTTAAGCAGTACTGCAAAAAATTTCACTAACAGAGTGCATTAAACACGATTTAGAGCTTGTTTAAGGAAAAGTGTTTTTTTTCAATTTCATGCTTGAAACTCGCTGAAATTGGTTCCTATCCTCTAGTTTAAGCAGTACTGCAAAAAATTTCACTAACAGAGTGCATTAAACACGATTTAGAGCTTGTTTAAGGAAAAGTGTTTTTTTTCAATTTCATGCTTGAAACTCGCTGAAATTGGTTCCTATCCTCTAGTTTAAGCAGTACTGCAAAAAATTTCACTAACAGAGTGCATTAAACACGATTTAGAGCTTGTTTAAGGAAAAGTGTTTTTTTTCAATTTCATGCTTGAAACTCGCTGAAATTGGTTCCTATCCTCTAGTTTAAGCAGTACTGCAAAAAATTTCACTAACAGAGTGCATTAAACACGATTTAGAGCTTGTTTAAGGAAAAGTGTTTTTTTTCAATTTCATGCTTGAAACTCGCTGAAATTGGTTCCTATCCTCTAGTTTAAGCAGTACTGCAAAAAATTTCACTAACAGAGTGCATTAAACACGATTTAGAGCTTGTTTAAGGAAAAGTGTTTTTTTTCAATTTCATGCTTGAAACTCGCTGAAATTGGTTCCTATCCTCTAGTTTAAGCAGTACTGCAAAAAATTTCACTAACAGAGTGCATTAAACACGATTTAGAGCTTGTTTAAGGAAAAGTGTTTTTTTTCAATTTCATGCTTGAAACTCGCTGAAATTGGTTCCTATCCTCTAGTTTAAGCAGTACTGCAAAAAATTTCACTAACAGAGTGCATTAAACACGATTTAGAGCTTGTTTAAGGAAAAGTGTTTTTTTTCAATTTCATGCTTGAAACTCGCTGAAATTGGTTCCTATCCTCTAGTTTAAGCAGTACTGCAAAAAATTTCACTAACAGAGTGCATTAAACACGATTTAGAGCTTGTTTAAGGAAAAGTGTTTTTTTTCAATTTCATGCTTGAAACTCGCTGAAATTGGTTCCTATCCTCTAGTTTAAGCAGTACTGCAAAAAATTTCACTAACAGAGTGCATTAAACACGATTTAGAGCTTGTTTAAGGAAAAGTGTTTTTTTTCAATTTCATGCTTGAAACTCGCTGAAATTGGTTCCTATCCTCTAGTTTAAGCAGTACTGCAAAAAATTTCACTAACAGAGTGCATTAAACACGATTTAGAGCTTGTTTAAGGAAAAGTGTTTTTTTTCAATTTCATGCTTGAAACTCGCTGAAATTGGTTCCTATCCTCTAGTTTAAGCAGTACTGCAAAAAATTTCACTAACAGAGTGCATTAAACACGATTTAGAGCTTGTTTAAGGAAAAGTGTTTTTTTTCAATTTCATGCTTGAAACTCGCTGAAATTGGTTCCTATCCTCTAGTTTAAGCAGTACTGCAAAAAATTTCACTAACAGAGTGCATTAAACACGATTTAGAGCTTGTTTAAGGAAAAGTGTTTTTTTTCAATTTCATGCTTGAAACTCGCTGAAATTGGTTCCTATCCTCTAGTTTAAGCAGTACTGCAAAAAATTTCACTAACAGAGTGCATTAAACACGATTTAGAGCTTGTTTAAGGAAAAGTGTTTTTTTTCAATTTCATGCTTGAAACTCGCTGAAATTGGTTCCTATCCTCTAGTTTAAGCAGTACTGCAAAAAATTTCACTAACAGAGTGCATTAAACACGATTTAGAGCTTGTTTAAGGAAAAGTGTTTTTTTTCAATTTCATGCTTGAAACTCGCTGAAATTGGTTCCTATCCTCTAGTTTAAGCAGTACTGCAAAAAATTTCACTAACAGAGTGCATTAAACACGATTTAGAGCTTGTTTAAGGAAAAGTGTTTTTTTTCAATTTCATGCTTGAAACTCGCTGAAATTGGTTCCTATCCTCTAGTTTAAGCAGTACTGCAAAAAATTTCACTAACAGAGTGCATTAAACACGATTTAGAGCTTGTTTAAGGAAAAGTGTTTTTTTTCAATTTCATGCTTGAAACTCGCTGAAATTGGTTCCTATCCTCTAGTTTAAGCAGTACTGCAAAAAATTTCACTAACAGAGTGCATTAAACACGATTTAGAGCTTGTTTAAGGAAAAGTGTTTTTTTTCAATTTCATGCTTGAAACTCGCTGAAATTGGTTCCTATCCTCTAGTTTAAGCAGTACTGCAAAAAATTTCACTAACAGAGTGCATTAAACACGATTTAGAGCTTGTTTAAGGAAAAGTGTTTTTTTTCAATTTCATGCTTGAAACTCGCTGAAATTGGTTCCTATCCTCTAGTTTAAGCAGTACTGCAAAAAATTTCACTAACAGAGTGCATTAAACACGATTTAGAGCTTGTTTAAGGAAAAGTGTTTTTTTTCAATTTCATGCTTGAAACTCGCTGAAATTGGTTCCTATCCTCTAGTTTAAGCAGTACTGCAAAAAATTTCACTAACAGAGTGCATTAAACACGATTTAGAGCTTGTTTAAGGAAAAGTGTTTTTTTTCAATTTCATGCTTGAAACTCGCTGAAATTGGTTCCTATCCTCTAGTTTAAGCAGTACTGCAAAAAATTTCACTAACAGAGTGCATTAAACACGATTTAGAGCTTGTTTAAGGAAAAGTGTTTTTTTTCAATTTCATGCTTGAAACTCGCTGAAATTGGTTCCTATCCTCTAGTTTAAGCAGTACTGCAAAAAATTTCACTAACAGAGTGCATTAAACACGATTTAGAGCTTGTTTAAGGAAAAGTGTTTTTTTTCAATTTCATGCTTGAAACTCGCTGAAATTGGTTCCTATCCTCTAGTTTAAGCAGTACTGCAAAAAATTTCACTAACAGAGTGCATTAAACACGATTTAGAGCTTGTTTAAGGAAAAGTGTTTTTTTTCAATTTCATGCTTGAAACTCGCTGAAATTGGTTCCTATCCTCTAGTTTAAGCAGTACTGCAAAAAATTTCACTAACAGAGTGCATTAAACACGATTTAGAGCTTGTTTAAGGAAAAGTGTTTTTTTTCAATTTCATGCTTGAAACTCGCTGAAATTGGTTCCTATCCTCTAGTTTAAGCAGTACTGCAAAAAATTTCACTAACAGAGTGCATTAAACACGATTTAGAGCTTGTTTAAGGAAAAGTGTTTTTTTTCAATTTCATGCTTGAAACTCGCTGAAATTGGTTCCTATCCTCTAGTTTAAGCAGTACTGCAAAAAATTTCACTAACAGAGTGCATTAAACACGATTTAGAGCTTGTTTAAGGAAAAGTGTTTTTTTTCAATTTCATGCTTGAAACTCGCTGAAATTGGTTCCTATCCTCTAGTTTAAGCAGTACTGCAAAAAATTTCACTAACAGAGTGCATTAAACACGATTTAGAGCTTGTTTAAGGAAAAGTGTTTTTTTTCAATTTCATGCTTGAAACTCGCTGAAATTGGTTCCTATCCTCTAGTTTAAGCAGTACTGCAAAAAATTTCACTAACAGAGTGCATTAAACACGATTTAGAGCTTGTTTAAGGAAAAGTGTTTTTTTTCAATTTCATGCTTGAAACTCGCTGAAATTGGTTCCTATCCTCTAGTTTAAGCAGTACTGCAAAAAATTTCACTAACAGAGTGCATTAAACACGATTTAGAGCTTGTTTAAGGAAAAGTGTTTTTTTTCAATTTCATGCTTGAAACTCGCTGAAATTGGTTCCTATCCTCTAGTTTAAGCAGTACTGCAAAAAATTTCACTAACAGAGTGCATTAAACACGATTTAGAGCTTGTTTAAGGAAAAGTGTTTTTTTTCAATTTCATGCTTGAAACTCGCTGAAATTGGTTCCTATCCTCTAGTTTAAGCAGTACTGCAAAAAATTTCACTAACAGAGTGCATTAAACACGATTTAGAGCTTGTTTAAGGAAAAGTGTTTTTTTTCAATTTCATGCTTGAAACTCGCTGAAATTGGTTCCTATCCTCTAGTTTAAGCAGTACTGCAAAAAATTTCACTAACAGAGTGCATTAAACACGATTTAGAGCTTGTTTAAGGAAAAGTGTTTTTTTTCAATTTCATGCTTGAAACTCGCTGAAATTGGTTCCTATCCTCTAGTTTAAGCAGTACTGCAAAAAATTTCACTAACAGAGTGCATTAAACACGATTTAGAGCTTGTTTAAGGAAAAGTGTTTTTTTTCAATTTCATGCTTGAAACTCGCTGAAATTGGTTCCTATCCTCTAGTTTAAGCAGTACTGCAAAAAATTTCACTAACAGAGTGCATTAAACACGATTTAGAGCTTGTTTAAGGAAAAGTGTTTTTTTTCAATTTCATGCTTGAAACTCGCTGAAATTGGTTCCTATCCTCTAGTTTAAGCAGTACTGCAAAAAATTTCACTAACAGAGTGCATTAAACACGATTTAGAGCTTGTTTAAGGAAAAGTGTTTTTTTTCAATTTCATGCTTGAAACTCGCTGAAATTGGTTCCTATCCTCTAGTTTAAGCAGTACTGCAAAAAATTTCACTAACAGAGTGCATTAAACACGATTTAGAGCTTGTTTAAGGAAAAGTGTTTTTTTTCAATTTCATGCTTGAAACTCGCTGAAATTGGTTCCTATCCTCTAGTTTAAGCAGTACTGCAAAAAATTTCACTAACAGAGTGCATTAAACACGATTTAGAGCTTGTTTAAGGAAAAGTGTTTTTTTTCAATTTCATGCTTGAAACTCGCTGAAATTGGTTCCTATCCTCTAGTTTAAGCAGTACTGCAAAAAATTTCACTAACAGAGTGCATTAAACACGATTTAGAGCTTGTTTAAGGAAAAGTGTTTTTTTTCAATTTCATGCTTGAAACTCGCTGAAATTGGTTCCTATCCTCTAGTTTAAGCAGTACTGCAAAAAATTTCACTAACAGAGTGCATTAAACACGATTTAGAGCTTGTTTAAGGAAAAGTGTTTTTTTTCAATTTCATGCTTGAAACTCGCTGAAATTGGTTCCTATCCTCTAGTTTAAGCAGTACTGCAAAAAATTTCACTAACAGAGTGCATTAAACACGATTTAGAGCTTGTTTAAGGAAAAGTGTTTTTTTTCAATTTCATGCTTGAAACTCGCTGAAATTGGTTCCTATCCTCTAGTTTAAGCAGTACTGCAAAAAATTTCACTAACAGAGTGCATTAAACACGATTTAGAGCTTGTTTAAGGAAAAGTGTTTTTTTTCAATTTCATGCTTGAAACTCGCTGAAATTGGTTCCTATCCTCTAGTTTAAGCAGTACTGCAAAAAATTTCACTAACAGAGTGCATTAAACACGATTTAGAGCTTGTTTAAGGAAAAGTGTTTTTTTTCAATTTCATGCTTGAAACTCGCTGAAATTGGTTCCTATCCTCTAGTTTAAGCAGTACTGCAAAAAATTTCACTAACAGAGTGCATTAAACACGATTTAGAGCTTGTTTAAGGAAAAGTGTTTTTTTTCAATTTCATGCTTGAAACTCGCTGAAATTGGTTCCTATCCTCTAGTTTAAGCAGTACTGCAAAAAATTTCACTAACAGAGTGCATTAAACACGATTTAGAGCTTGTTTAAGGAAAAGTGTTTTTTTTCAATTTCATGCTTGAAACTCGCTGAAATTGGTTCCTATCCTCTAGTTTAAGCAGTACTGCAAAAAATTTCACTAACAGAGTGCATTAAACACGATTTAGAGCTTGTTTAAGGAAAAGTGTTTTTTTTCAATTTCATGCTTGAAACTCGCTGAAATTGGTTCCTATCCTCTAGTTTAAGCAGTACTGCAAAAAATTTCACTAACAGAGTGCATTAAACACGATTTAGAGCTTGTTTAAGGAAAAGTGTTTTTTTTCAATTTCATGCTTGAAACTCGCTGAAATTGGTTCCTATCCTCTAGTTTAAGCAGTACTGCAAAAAATTTCACTAACAGAGTGCATTAAACACGATTTAGAGCTTGTTTAAGGAAAAGTGTTTTTTTTCAATTTCATGCTTGAAACTCGCTGAAATTGGTTCCTATCCTCTAGTTTAAGCAGTACTGCAAAAAATTTCACTAACAGAGTGCATTAAACACGATTTAGAGCTTGTTTAAGGAAAAGTGTTTTTTTTCAATTTCATGCTTGAAACTCGCTGAAATTGGTTCCTATCCTCTAGTTTAAGCAGTACTGCAAAAAATTTCACTAACAGAGTGCATTAAACACGATTTAGAGCTTGTTTAAGGAAAAGTGTTTTTTTTCAATTTCATGCTTGAAACTCGCTGAAATTGGTTCCTATCCTCTAGTTTAAGCAGTACTGCAAAAAATTTCACTAACAGAGTGCATTAAACACGATTTAGAGCTTGTTTAAGGAAAAGTGTTTTTTTTCAATTTCATGCTTGAAACTCGCTGAAATTGGTTCCTATCCTCTAGTTTAAGCAGTACTGCAAAAAATTTCACTAACAGAGTGCATTAAACACGATTTAGAGCTTGTTTAAGGAAAAGTGTTTTTTTTCAATTTCATGCTTGAAACTCGCTGAAATTGGTTCCTATCCTCTAGTTTAAGCAGTACTGCAAAAAATTTCACTAACAGAGTGCATTAAACACGATTTAGAGCTTGTTTAAGGAAAAGTGTTTTTTTTCAATTTCATGCTTGAAACTCGCTGAAATTGGTTCCTATCCTCTAGTTTAAGCAGTACTGCAAAAAATTTCACTAACAGAGTGCATTAAACACGATTTAGAGCTTGTTTAAGGAAAAGTGTTTTTTTTCAATTTCATGCTTGAAACTCGCTGAAATTGGTTCCTATCCTCTAGTTTAAGCAGTACTGCAAAAAATTTCACTAACAGAGTGCATTAAACACGATTTAGAGCTTGTTTAAGGAAAAGTGTTTTTTTTCAATTTCATGCTTGAAACTCGCTGAAATTGGTTCCTATCCTCTAGTTTAAGCAGTACTGCAAAAAATTTCACTAACAGAGTGCATTAAACACGATTTAGAGCTTGTTTAAGGAAAAGTGTTTTTTTTCAATTTCATGCTTGAAACTCGCTGAAATTGGTTCCTATCCTCTAGTTTAAGCAGTACTGCAAAAAATTTCACTAACAGAGTGCATTAAACACGATTTAGAGCTTGTTTAAGGAAAAGTGTTTTTTTTCAATTTCATGCTTGAAACTCGCTGAAATTGGTTCCTATCCTCTAGTTTAAGCAGTACTGCAAAAAATTTCACTAACAGAGTGCATTAAACACGATTTAGAGCTTGTTTAACCTGTTATGGCTGCAAGGGAAATTATTGAGTAGCCAGAAAAAAGGTGCCCATTTCAAACGGCCTCGTACTCAATTCTTGCTCGTACAATATGCATATTATTTATTACCTTTGGATATAAAACACCTTCTAGTTTCTAAAACAGGTTTAATTATTTCTCTAAGTGAAACATAACTCTTTTTACAGCCCATTTTCTGGAAAAAGTGAATTTTCCAAGAAGCTATGTCTCTCTTCAAGATACTCTCTATAAAAGGCCTTGGCACTTGGGACTGTACAAACACGTCACACATCTTCCCCTGGTTGTCATGCGGAAGTGAGAGAAAAAAGGACTTGATTATCTCTGTCAGGGACTGAAAGGAACCTCTTTGAGTGATAAGTGCGCACTTTATAATTTTTTCTGGGCGCGAAGTAGGAACTGGACCGCGCTCCTGGAAAACACTCGTTATAGGTGAATATGACCTCCAGCTTCGATTTTCTTTGATACATGTCACAAAATCATCCTAAAGTATGTTTTTTCAATATACTTTAATTATATTATTGAAATTTATTCTGGACTTTAGACGTGATGCGACGCAAGAATTTTGTCAAGACGGAGAGGTTAGCATGGCATGGCCAGTGTGTCATGCTAATTCAACAGGGACATCGTTCGTTCTAGGTCCAAATGAACACGGTTCTGAACAAAGGACCCTTTGGAGAACATTCTGATGGAAAATCAACAAAGATAAGGACCCAATTTGGGATGCTTTTTCATATATCTGTCGAACTGTGCTATCGCTAGCGTTTGACTAGAATCAATGCTGCTGTGTGCTAGCTATTGTAGTAAGCTAATATAACGATATATTGTGTTTTCGCTGTAAAACACTTCAGAAATCGGAAATATTGTCTGTATTCACAAGATCTTTCTCTTTCATTAGCTATCCACCATATATTTTTCTGAAATCTTTTCTGATGTGAAATTAGAAGTAGACGTTGGTGTCTGTTTTCTCTGGCTACTGCCGTGCGATTTCTTACTGTAGCTATGATGGTAGCAGTAATGTAAAACTGATTTATAGCTAAAATATGCATTTTTTTTGAACAAAACATAGATTTATTGTGTAACATGTTATAGGACTGTCATCTGAGGGAGTTTTTTCTAGGTTATTTAGGTTAGTTCTAGGTTAGTTAGGTTGGCTTTGCATGCTAGCTGCATGCTAGCTGCATGCTACCGGTGCTGTGAAAAATAAGTGTCTCTCTTTTTGTATTTGGTGGTGAGCTAACATGAATATATGTGGTGTTTTCGCTGTAAAACATTTAAAGAATCTGAAATATTGTCTGTATTCACAAGATCTTTCTCTTTCATTAGCTATCCACCATATATTTCTCTGAAATGTTTTCTGAAGTGTAATAAGGTAGTTGACGTTGGTGTCTGTATTTTCTCTGGCTACTCCCGTGCGATTTCTTACTGTAGCTATGATGGTAGCAGTAATGTAAAACTGATTTATAGCTAAAATATGCATTTTTTTTGAACAAAACATAGATTTATTGTGTAACATGTTATAGGACTGTCATCTGAGGTAGTTTTTTCTAGGTTATTTAGGTTGGTTCTAGGTTAGTTAGGTTGGCTTGTGCATGCTAAATGCAGCCTACTTGTGCTGTGAAAAATGTCTTTCTGTCTTTTTTTATTTGGTGGTGACCTAACATAAATATATGTGGTGTTTTCTCTGTAAAACATTTAAAAAATCGGACATGTTGGCTGGATTGACAAGATGTTTATCTTTCAAATGCTGTATTGGACTTGTTAATGTGTGAAAGTTAAATATTTTACAAAAATAGATTTTGAATTTCGCGCTCTGCACTTGGACAGGCTGTTGTCATATTGATCCCGATGTCGGGCTTGCAGCCTGAAGAAGTTAAGCAGTACTGCAAAAAATTTCACTAACAGAGTGCATTAAACACGATTTAGAGCTTGTTTAAGGAAAAGTGTTTTTTTTCAATTTCATGCTTGAAACTCGCTGAAATTGGTTCCTATCCTCTAGTTTAAGCAGTACTGCAAAAAATTTCACTAACAGAGTGCATTAAACACGATTTAGAGCTTGTTTAAGGAAAAGTGTTTTTTTTCAATTTCATGCTTGAAACTCGCTGAAATTGGTTCCTATCCTCTAGTTTAAGCAGTACTGCAAAAAATTTCACTAACAGAGTGCATTAAACACGATTTAGAGCTTGTTTAAGGAAAAGTGTTTTTTTTCAATTTCATGCTTGAAACTCGCTGAAATTGGTTCCTATCCTCTAGTTTAAGCAGTACTGCAAAAAATTTCACTAACAGAGTGCATTAAACACGATTTAGAGCTTGTTTAAGGAAAAGTGTTTTTTTTCAATTTCATGCTTGAAACTCGCTGAAATTGGTTCCTATCCTCTAGTTTAAGCAGTACTGCAAAAAATTTCACTAACAGAGTGCATTAAACACGATTTAGAGCTTGTTTAAGGAAAAGTGTTTTTTTTCAATTTCATGCTTGAAACTCGCTGAAATTGGTTCCTATCCTCTAGTTTAAGCAGTACTGCAAAAAATTTCACTAACAGAGTGCATTAAACACGATTTAGAGCTTGTTTAAGGAAAAGTGTTTTTTTTCAATTTCATGCTTGAAACTCGCTGAAATTGGTTCCTATCCTCTAGTTTAAGCAGTACTGCAAAAAATTTCACTAACAGAGTGCATTAAACACGATTTAGAGCTTGTTTAAGGAAAAGTGTTTTTTTTCAATTTCATGCTTGAAACTCGCTGAAATTGGTTCCTATCCTCTAGTTTAAGCAGTACTGCAAAAAATTTCACTAACAGAGTGCATTAAACACGATTTAGAGCTTGTTTAAGGAAAAGTGTTTTTTTTCAATTTCATGCTTGAAACTCGCTGAAATTGGTTCCTATCCTCTAGTTTAAGCAGTACTGCAAAAAATTTCACTAACAGAGTGCATTAAACACGATTTAGAGCTTGTTTAAGGAAAAGTGTTTTTTTTCAATTTCATGCTTGAAACTCGCTGAAATTGGTTCCTATCCTCTAGTTTAAGCAGTACTGCAAAAAATTTCACTAACAGAGTGCATTAAACACGATTTAGAGCTTGTTTAAGGAAAAGTGTTTTTTTTCAATTTCATGCTTGAAACTCGCTGAAATTGGTTCCTATCCTCTAGTTTAAGCAGTACTGCAAAAAATTTCACTAACAGAGTGCATTAAACACGATTTAGAGCTTGTTTAAGGAAAAGTGTTTTTTTTCAATTTCATGCTTGAAACTCGCTGAAATTGGTTCCTATCCTCTAGTTTAAGCAGTACTGCAAAAAATTTCACTAACAGAGTGCATTAAACACGATTTAGAGCTTGTTTAAGGAAAAGTGTTTTTTTTCAATTTCATGCTTGAAACTCGCTGAAATTGGTTCCTATCCTCTAGTTTAAGCAGTACTGCAAAAAATTTCACTAACAGAGTGCATTAAACACGATTTAGAGCTTGTTTAAGGAAAAGTGTTTTTTTTCAATTTCATGCTTGAAACTCGCTGAAATTGGTTCCTATCCTCTAGTTTAAGCAGTACTGCAAAAAATTTCACTAACAGAGTGCATTAAACACGATTTAGAGCTTGTTTAAGGAAAAGTGTTTTTTTTCAATTTCATGCTTGAAACTCGCTGAAATTGGTTCCTATCCTCTAGTTTAAGCAGTACTGCAAAAAATTTCACTAACAGAGTGCATTAAACACGATTTAGAGCTTGTTTAAGGAAAAGTGTTTTTTTTCAATTTCATGCTTGAAACTCGCTGAAATTGGTTCCTATCCTCTAGTTTAAGCAGTACTGCAAAAAATTTCACTAACAGAGTGCATTAAACACGATTTAGAGCTTGTTTAAGGAAAAGTGTTTTTTTTCAATTTCATGCTTGAAACTCGCTGAAATTGGTTCCTATCCTCTAGTTTAAGCAGTACTGCAAAAAATTTCACTAACAGAGTGCATTAAACACGATTTAGAGCTTGTTTAAGGAAAAGTGTTTTTTTTCAATTTCATGCTTGAAACTCGCTGAAATTGGTTCCTATCCTCTAGTTTAAGCAGTACTGCAAAAAATTTCACTAACAGAGTGCATTAAACACGATTTAGAGCTTGTTTAAGGAAAAGTGTTTTTTTTCAATTTCATGCTTGAAACTCGCTGAAATTGGTTCCTATCCTCTAGTTTAAGCAGTACTGCAAAAAATTTCACTAACAGAGTGCATTAAACACGATTTAGAGCTTGTTTAAGGAAAAGTGTTTTTTTTCAATTTCATGCTTGAAACTCGCTGAAATTGGTTCCTATCCTCTAGTTTAAGCAGTACTGCAAAAAATTTCACTAACAGAGTGCATTAAACACGATTTAGAGCTTGTTTAAGGAAAAGTGTTTTTTTTCAATTTCATGCTTGAAACTCGCTGAAATTGGTTCCTATCCTCTAGTTTAAGCAGTACTGCAAAAAATTTCACTAACAGAGTGCATTAAACACGATTTAGAGCTTGTTTAAGGAAAAGTGTTTTTTTTCAATTTCATGCTTGAAACTCGCTGAAATTGGTTCCTATCCTCTAGTTTAAGCAGTACTGCAAAAAATTTCACTAACAGAGTGCATTAAACACGATTTAGAGCTTGTTTAAGGAAAAGTGTTTTTTTTCAATTTCATGCTTGAAACTCGCTGAAATTGGTTCCTATCCTCTAGTTTAAGCAGTACTGCAAAAAATTTCACTAACAGAGTGCATTAAACACGATTTAGAGCTTGTTTAAGGAAAAGTGTTTTTTTTCAATTTCATGCTTGAAACTCGCTGAAATTGGTTCCTATCCTCTAGTTTAAGCAGTACTGCAAAAAATTTCACTAACAGAGTGCATTAAACACGATTTAGAGCTTGTTTAAGGAAAAGTGTTTTTTTTCAATTTCATGCTTGAAACTCGCTGAAATTGGTTCCTATCCTCTAGTTTAAGCAGTACTGCAAAAAATTTCACTAACAGAGTGCATTAAACACGATTTAGAGCTTGTTTAAGGAAAAGTGTTTTTTTTCAATTTCATGCTTGAAACTCGCTGAAATTGGTTCCTATCCTCTAGTTTAAGCAGTACTGCAAAAAATTTCACTAACAGAGTGCATTAAACACGATTTAGAGCTTGTTTAAGGAAAAGTGTTTTTTTTCAATTTCATGCTTGAAACTCGCTGAAATTGGTTCCTATCCTCTAGTTTAAGCAGTACTGCAAAAAATTTCACTAACAGAGTGCATTAAACACGATTTAGAGCTTGTTTAAGGAAAAGTGTTTTTTTTCAATTTCATGCTTGAAACTCGCTGAAATTGGTTCCTATCCTCTAGTTTAAGCAGTACTGCAAAAAATTTCACTAACAGAGTGCATTAAACACGATTTAGAGCTTGTTTAAGGAAAAGTGTTTTTTTTCAATTTCATGCTTGAAACTCGCTGAAATTGGTTCCTATCCTCTAGTTTAAGCAGTACTGCAAAAAATTTCACTAACAGAGTGCATTAAACACGATTTAGAGCTTGTTTAAGGAAAAGTGTTTTTTTTCAATTTCATGCTTGAAACTCGCTGAAATTGGTTCCTATCCTCTAGTTTAAGCAGTACTGCAAAAAATTTCACTAACAGAGTGCATTAAACACGATTTAGAGCTTGTTTAAGGAAAAGTGTTTTTTTTCAATTTCATGCTTGAAACTCGCTGAAATTGGTTCCTATCCTCTAGTTTAAGCAGTACTGCAAAAAATTTCACTAACAGAGTGCATTAAACACGATTTAGAGCTTGTTTAAGGAAAAGTGTTTTTTTTCAATTTCATGCTTGAAACTCGCTGAAATTGGTTCCTATCCTCTAGTTTAAGCAGTACTGCAAAAAATTTCACTAACAGAGTGCATTAAACACGATTTAGAGCTTGTTTAAGGAAAAGTGTTTTTTTTCAATTTCATGCTTGAAACTCGCTGAAATTGGTTCCTATCCTCTAGTTTAAGCAGTACTGCAAAAAATTTCACTAACAGAGTGCATTAAACACGATTTAGAGCTTGTTTAAGGAAAAGTGTTTTTTTTCAATTTCATGCTTGAAACTCGCTGAAATTGGTTCCTATCCTCTAGTTTAAGCAGTACTGCAAAAAATTTCACTAACAGAGTGCATTAAACACGATTTAGAGCTTGTTTAAGGAAAAGTGTTTTTTTTCAATTTCATGCTTGAAACTCGCTGAAATTGGTTCCTATCCTCTAGTTTAAGCAGTACTGCAAAAAATTTCACTAACAGAGTGCATTAAACACGATTTAGAGCTTGTTTAAGGAAAAGTGTTTTTTTTCAATTTCATGCTTGAAACTCGCTGAAATTGGTTCCTATCCTCTAGTTTAAGCAGTACTGCAAAAAATTTCACTAACAGAGTGCATTAAACACGATTTAGAGCTTGTTTAAGGAAAAGTGTTTTTTTTCAATTTCATGCTTGAAACTCGCTGAAATTGGTTCCTATCCTCTAGTTTAAGCAGTACTGCAAAAAATTTCACTAACAGAGTGCATTAAACACGATTTAGAGCTTGTTTAAGGAAAAGTGTTTTTTTTCAATTTCATGCTTGAAACTCGCTGAAATTGGTTCCTATCCTCTAGTTTAAGCAGTACTGCA
>NC_092087.1:12471274-12545204 GCF_045679555.1 Salvelinus alpinus | reverse complement strand
ATACAGTGGGGAGAACAAGTATTTGATACACTGCCGATTTTGCAGGTTTTCCTACTTACAAAGCATGTAGAGGTCTGTCATTTTTATCATAGGTACACTTCAACTGTGAGAGACGGAATCTAAAACAAAAATCCAGAAAATCACATTGTATGATTTTTAAGTAATTAATTTGCATTTTATTGCATGACATAAGTATTTGATCACCTACCAACCAGTAAGAATTCCGGCTCTCACAGACCTGTTAGTTTTTCTTTAAGAAGCCCTCCTGTTCTCCACTCATTACCTGTATTAACTGTACCTGTTTGAACTCGTTACCTGTATAAAAGACACCTGTCCACACACTCAATCAAACAGACTCCAACCTCTCCACAATGGCCAAGACCAGAGAGCTGTGTAAGGACATCAGGGATAAATTGTAGACCTGTACAAGGCTGGGATGGGCTACAGGACAATAGCCAAGCAGCTTGGTGGGAAGGCAACAACTGTTGGCACAATTATTAGAAAATGGAAGAAGTTCAAGATGACGGTCAATCACCCTCGGTCTGGGGCTCCATGCAAGATCTCACCTCGTGGGGCATCAATGATCATGAGGAATGTGAGGGATCAGCCCAGAACTACACGGCAGGACCTGGTCAATGACCTGAAGAGAGCTGGGACCACAGTCTCAAAGAAAACCATTAGTAACACACTACGCCGTCATGGATTAAAATCCTGCAGCGCACGCAAGGTCCCCCTGCTCAAGCCAGCGCATGTCCAGGCCCGTCTGAAGTTTGCCAATGACCATCTGGATGATCCAGAGGAGGAATGGGAGAAGGTCATGTGGTCTGATGAGACAAAAATAGAGCTTTTTGCTCTAAACTCCACTCGCCGTGTTTGGAGGAATAGAAGGATGAGTACAACCCCAAGAACACCATCCCAACCGTGAAGCATGGAGGTGGAAACATCATTCTTTGGGGATGCTTTTCTGCAAAGGGGACAGGACGACTGCACCGTATTGAGGGGAGGATGGATGGGGCCATGTATCGCGAGATCTTGACCAACAACCTCCTTCCCTCAGTAAGAGTATTGAAGATGGGTCGTGGCTGGGTCTTCCAGCATGACAACGACCCGAAACACACAGCCAGGGCAACTAAGGAGTGGCTCCGTAAGAAGCATCTCAAGGTCCTGGAGTGGCCTAGCCAGTCTCCAGACCTGAACCCAATAGAAAATCTTTGGAGGGAGCCGAAAGTCCGTATTGCCCAGCGACAGCCCGGAAACCTGAAGGATCTGGAGAAGGTCTGTATGGAGGAGTGGGCCAAAATCCCTGCTGCAGTGTGTGCAAACCTGGTCAAGAACTACAGGAAACGTATGATCTCTGTAATTGCAAACTAAGGTTTCTGTACCAAATATTCAGTTCTGCTTTTCTGATGTATCAAATACTTATGTCATGCAATAAAATGCAAATTAATTACTTAAAAATCATACAATGTGATTTTCTGGATTTTTGTTTTAGATTCATTCTCTCACAGTTGAAGTGTACCTATGATAAAAATTACAGACCTCTACATGCTTTGTAAGTAGGAAAACCTGCAAAATCAGCAGTGTATCAAATACTTGTTCTCCCCACTGTAGCTGTAGTGTGTACTCTGTGTGTGTACTCTGTGTGTGTACTCTGTGTGTGTACTCTGTGTACTCTGTGTGTGTACTCTGTGTGTGTGTGTGTGTGTGTGTGTGTGTGTGTGTGTGTGTACTGCGTGTACTCTGTGTGTGTACTGTGTGTACTCTGTGTGTGTACTCTGTGTGTGTGTGTGTGTGTGTGTGTGTGTGTGTGTGTGTGTGTGTGTGTGTGTGTGTGTGTGTGTGTGTGTGTGTGTGTGTGTGTGTGTGTGTGTACTGCGTGTACTCTGTGTGTGTACTGTGTGTACTCTGTGTGTGTACTGTGTGTACTCTGTGTGTGTACTCTGTGTGTGTACTCTGTGTACTCTGTGTGTGTACTCTGTGTGTGTGTGTGTGTGTGTGTGTGTGTGTGTGTGTGTGTGTGTGTGTGTGTGTGTGTGTGTGTACTGCGTGTACTCTGTGTGTGTACTGTGTGTACTCTGTGTGTGTACTGTGTGTACTCTGTGTGTGTGTGTGTGTGTGTGTGTGTGTGTGTGTGTGTGTGTACTGCGTGTACACTGTGTGTACTCTGTGTGTGTGTGTGTACTCTGTGTGTGTGTGTGTGTGTACTCTGTGTGTGTGTGTGTCCTCTGTGTGTGTTTGTGTACTCTGTGTGTGTGTACTCTGTGTGTGTGTACTCTGTGTGTGTGTGTGTGTACTCTGTGTGTGTGTGTACTGTGTGTGTGTGTGTACTCTGTGTGTGTGTGTACTCTGTGTGTGTGTGTACTCTGTGTGTGTGTGTACTCTGTGTGTGTACTCTGTGTGTGTGTGTATGTGTGTGTGTATATGTATACTTTGTGTGTATATGTATACTGTGTGTGTATATGTATACTGTGTGTGTATGTATACTGTGTGTGTATGTATACTGTGTGTGTGTATGTATACTGTTTGTGTGTATGTATACTGTGTGTGTGTGTGTGTGTGTGTATATATGTATACTGTGTGTGTGTATATATGTATACTGTGTGTGTGTATACTGTGTGTGTGTGTGTATACTGTGTGTGTGTGTGTGTGTGTGTGTGTGTGTGTGTGTGTGTGTGTGTGTGTGTGTGTGTGTGTGTGTGTGTGTGTGTGTGTGTGTATATATGTATACTGTGTGTGTGTATATATGTATACTGTGTGTGTGTATATATGTATACTGTGTGTGTGTATACTGTGTGTGTGTGTGTGTATACTGTGTGTGCTCCCTAGTGTCAAAGCGCTCAGCTTTATTAAGTGATATTGCTCAGCACTACAGGTAGGCCGTTTATAATCAAGTTATTCCAGAGCAATCTAATTTTCATCCTCAGAGTGGAGAGCGGCAGAGTGTCTGTGTGTGTGTTTGTCCGTCCTGTGTGTGTGTGTGTGTGTTTGATGTGTGTGTGTGTGTGTGTGTGTGTGTGTGTGTGTGTGTGTGTGTGTGTGTGTGTGTGTGTGTGTGTGTGTGTGTGTGTGTGTGTGTGTGTGTGTGTGTGTGTGTTTGATGTGGATGTGTTGTGAGTGTATTCATGAGTGTGTGCTGTCATCTATCTGCATATATAAATGGGTTTGGTCTGCTGGTGTCCTGGGCTCTGGGGTGTAGAGACAGAGACATCTATCAGACAGACCAGAGTCCTGTGATTCGTTGATGCTGCTCTCTTCCAGCCGTGTGTGTGTGTGTGTGTGTGTGTGTGTGTGTGTGTGTGTGTGTGTGTGTGTGTGTGTGTGTGTGTGTGTGTGTGTGTGTGTGTGTGTGTGTGTGTGTGTGTGTGTGTGTGTGTGTGTGTGTGTGTGTGTGTGTGTGTGTGTGTGTGTGTGTGTGTGTGTGTGTGTTTGATGTGGATGTGTTGTGAGTGTATTCATGAGTGTGTGCTGTGCAGGCCAATGCTCTCTGCCACCACTGTCTCAGATAGAGCTGTCATTGAGTGTAATGAGCTTGCAGCATTGACAGCATCGAGGGCAGATCATGACATAGCCAAGGGTCCCCAACCAACCAACCCCAGTCAGTTCTAATGGTCTGACCCCGAGTGACCCCTGGGTTCCCAACCGACCAACCCCAGTCAGTTCTAATGGTCTGACCCCGAGTGACCCCTGGGTTCCCAACCGACCAACCCCAGTCAGTTCTAATGGTCTGACCCCGAGTGACCCCTGGGTTCCCAACCAACCAACCCCAGTCAGTTCTAATGGTCTGACCCCGAGTGACCCCTGGGTTCCCAACCAACCAACCCCAGTCAGTTCTAATGGTCTGACCCCGAGTGACCCCTGGGTTCCCAACCAACCAACCCCAGTCAGTTCTAATGGTCTGACCCGAGTGACCCCTGAGTGACCCCTGAGTGACCCCTGGGTCCCCAACCGACCAACCCCAGTCAGTTCTAATGGTCTGACCCGAGTGACCCCTGAGTGACCCCTGAGTGACCCCTGAGTGACCCCTGAGTGACCCCTGAGCCCAGTCTCCACCGTTGCATGGGCCTTACTTAAGTCTGTCCTGTGATGAGTTATTGAGAGTTATTCTGTTCTGTCAGGTCGTATGGCTTATTGATGAGGATCAGCCTCCTGCGCTGTACAGACAGAGACATCTATCTGTCTATATAAATGGGTTTTGGTCTGTACAGACAGACATCTATCTGTCTATATAAATGGGTTTAGGTCAGTACAAACAGAGACATCTATCTGTCTATATAAATCAAATCAAGTTTATTTTATATAGCCCTTCGTACATCAGCTAATATCTCGAAGTGCTGTACAGAAACCCAGCCTAAAACCCCAAACAGCAAGCAATGCAGGTGTAGAAGCACGGTGGCTAGGAAAAACTCCCTAGAAAGGCCAAAACCTAGGAAGAAACCTAGAGAGGAACCAGGCTATGAGGGGTGTATAAATGGGTTTTGGTCTGTACATACAGAGACATCTATCTGCATATATAAATGGGTTTTGGTCTGTACAAACAGAGACATCTATCTGTCTATATAAATGGGTTTTGGTCTGTACATACAGAGACATCTATCTGCATATATAAATGGGTTTTGGTCTGTACAAACAGAGACATCTATCTGCATATATAAATGGGTTTTGGTCTGTACATACAGAGACATCTATCTGCATATATAAATGGGTTTTGGTCTGTACATACAGAGACATCTATCTGCATATATAAATGGGTTTGGTCTGCTGGTGTCCTGGGCTCTGGGGTGTAGAGACAGAGACATCTATCAGACAGACCAGAGTCCTGTGATTCGTTGATGCTGCTCTCTTCCAGCCGTGTGTGTGTGTGTGTGTGTGTGTGTGTGTGTGTGTGTGTGTGTGTGTGTGTGTGTGTGTGTGTGTGTGTGTGTGTGTGTGTGTGTTAACTCTGTTCTAAGAGCGTTTTTGTGTCTTCTCAGCATCCCCCTCCTCTCTCTTTCTCTGCCCTTTTTTTAGAGTCTGTTTCCATAGAAACAAGGTGCAGGATGCCTAAGAGAATCTGAGAAAGAGAGATGTCCAAATCAAAGCTGTCTGCTTCAGATACTGAGACTGTCTAATTTCACCATGTGACACGCCTTCCACCAAAAACCCTTCTCATTCCAATGTTAGTTACACCATATTTTAGTTCATATGTCAATATGTTCTGGTCATCATTGAAAAATGACAAATTGGACAGACTCAGGTAACAATGATGATGATGGCAGACACAGCTTTTATCCTGCAGGTGTAGCTAGAATAGCTCAGTGTGATGGATGAGTCACACACACACACACAGTATCTGTTGGACCAGACCTCCAGATCTATCCTGACCTCTACCCTCCTGACTCTGTGTCTCCCGTCTCTGTTCAGCTACTACATGTGGATTCACTTATAGCTCTTTGATGAATGTAGCTGGGCTCTCTTATTTATTTTTACTTTTTTATTTTTCCTTTATTTAACTAGGCAAGTCAGTTAAGAACAAATTCTTATTTTCAATGACGGCCTAGGAACAGTGGGTTAACTGCCTGTTCAGGGGCAGAGCCTTTCGGTTACTAGTCCAACGCTCTAACCACTAGGCTACCCTGTCGCCCCCAGCTCTTTGATGGATGTATCTGGGCTCTCTTTAATGGATGTGGCTGGGCTCTCTTTAATGGATGTATCTGGGCTCTCTTTAATGGATATAGCTGGGCTCTTTAATGGATGTATCTGGGCTCTCTTTAATGGATATAGCTGGGCTCTCTTTAATGGATATAGCTGGGCTCTCTTTAATGGATATAGCTGGGCTCTCTTTAATGGATATGGCTGGGCTCTCTTTAATGGATGTGGCTGGGCTCTCTTTAATGGATGTGGCTGGGCTCTTTAATGGATGTGGCTGGGCTCTTTAATGGATATAGCTGGGCTCTCTTTAATGGATGTGGCTGGGCTCTTTAATGGATATAGCTGGGCTCTCTTTGATGGACGTAGCTGGGCTCTCTTTAATGGATATAGCTGGGCTCTCTTTGATGGACGTGGCTGGGCTCTTTAGGATGTGTGTGTATCAGAGAGAGACAGAGGGAAGCTATGGGGGAGGGGGGTCAAAGAGACACTCTAGTGTTCTTATTTGACGTATAGCTGTCACCATCCCCCGTCCTGCCACTCATACACACACACACACACACACACTCGACTCTCCTCCCTCCCACCCTCCAATACTCCCCTGGCCGCCTTGCCCTGTGATGTGGCACTAACTCATTCAATGACAGTGTCAGTGGGTCAGCCAGCCTTCTCCCTCTCCCCAACAGCCCGAGGCTAGATTAGCGCCCCACTCCCAGCTCTGACCCAGCCCAGTGTGAATCACCGAGGCCTGGGTAGAGGGCACAGGAAGCCTGGGCACGCAACACACAGCTGGGGAGGGTCAGAGTGTTGGTCACCAGGCGCCCAGGAGCAGAGAGGGATGTAATGTATTGTGTGTCACTACTACTGCTATGTCTTGACCTGGCAGTCACAGTCCATCCCTGAATCACTCATACAGTCACTACAGCAGTGTGATGTTGTGATGATAACTACAGTATAACTATAAAAACCTGTGTGTGTGTAATGTACTGTCACCCTCTCTGTTCCTCAGGAACCACACACACACACCACACACACACCACACACACACACACACACACACACACACACACACACACACACACACACACACACACACACACACACACACACACACACACACACACCTCCCCGAATGTTGGTCTGCCGTTCGTCTGCTGTCCATTCAGCGCAGTGTGTTTTAGGGCCACCAGCTGACTGCCAACATTTTTGTGCAATTCTACATGTAGAATCGGTTTGCACTTGGTTTGCAAATTATGCCTGGCACTCTGTTCAGAGGTGCTATTTACTCTCCGCTGGCAAAAGCTACCGGTGCGTCCGTGCCTTAAACTGGACCTCACTGTCATAGCATACCTCGCTCCCTCACACTCACTGTAGTGGAGGGGTTGAATGTGTGAAGTGAACCTTGTCTCTGTGAGAGGGTCACTCAATTATTAATGTCAACAAAATATGAACAAAGAGAGAGAGACAGATCCTGCTAATTCCATCCACTGTGTTCTCTGTCTCTCTCACACCCTCTCTATCTATCACCCTCTATCACTCGCTCTCTCTCTTTCTCTCTATCACTCTCTCTCACTCTCTCTCTCTTTCGCTCTGGAGGTGTATGAGTAGGGTGGAGACAGGGAGTGGTTTGGCTGTCTGTCTCTGGCATTGCCCAAGGAGAGAGAAAGAGAGAGACACACACACACACACACACACACACACACACACACACACACACACACACACACACACACACACACACACACACACACACACACACACACACACACACACACACACACACACACACACACACACACACACACACACACACACACACACACACACACAGTCTGACCTAGATGAAGTCATAACCTGCTGACTCTGTGCTTGGCTGCTCTCTCTGTCTCCTCTTTCTGACCCTCTTCTCACTCTCTCTGTCTCCTCTTTCTGACCCTCTTCTCACTCTCTCTGTCTCCTCTTTCTGACCCTCTTCTCACTCTCTCTGTCTCCTCTTTCTGACCCTCTTCTCACTCTCTCTGTCTACTCTTTCTGACCCTCTTCTCACTCTCTCTGTCTCCTCTTTCTTTATCTCTGTCTCCTCTTTCTTTATCTCTGTTCCTCTCTTTCTGCCAACTTCAAATTGAGGCTAGCGTTATTGGCATAACAGGAGTGAATCACTGATGCCAAACCAATACACTGAGGAACAATAATTGGCCTCTTCCTCCCTCGCTCTTCTTCTCCCTCATCTCTCTCTGTTCACTGGATGACTGGATGGGTTGAGATGGACTACCCTCCTCGTTATGACACACACGCACACACATACACGCACACACACACACACACACACTCCTGGCTGCAGTGTAAGAGCCTTTGTCTGTAGAACCACTATTACTGAGAACAGAGGGGCCTACTGTACTGTAGCTTATCAGCCCTTAACAAGAGCCAGCGAGACACACACACACACACACACACACACAGGACTGTTTCGCTAGCACAGAATGGGATATGTTGCGGGATTTATCCAATAGCATTGAGGAATACACCACATCAGTCACCGGCTTCATTAGTAAGTGCATCAACGACGTTGTCCCCACAGTGACCATACGTATATGTCCCAATCAGAAGAATGGATTACAGGCAACATCTGCACTGAGCAAAAGGCTAGAGCTGCTGCTTTCAAGGAGCGGGACACTAACCTGGATGCTTATAAGAAATCCTGCTACGCCCTCCGATGAACCATCAAACAGGCAAAGCATCAATACAGGATTTAAATTGAATCCTACTACACCGGCTCTGACGCTCGTCGGATGTGTTAGGGCTTGCAAACTATCACAGATTACAAAGGGAAAACCAGCCGATAGCTTCACAGTGACGCGAGCCTACCAGACGAGCTAAATGCCTTATATTTATTTTTCCATTATTTTACCAGGTAAGTTGACTGAGAACACGTTCTCATTTGCAGCAACGACCTGGGGAATAGTTACAGGGGAGAGGAGGGGATGAATGAGCCAATTGTAAACTGGGGATTATTAGGTGACCGTGATGGTTGAGGGCCAGATTGGGAATTTAGCCAGGACACCGGGGTTAACACCCCTACTCTTACGATAAGTGCCATGGGATCTTTAATGACCTCAGAGAGTCAGGACACCCGTTTAACGTCCCATCCGAAAGACGGCACCCTACACAGAGTAGTGTCCCCAATCACTGCCCTGGGGCATTGGGATCTTTGTTTAGACCAGAGGAAAGAGTGCCTCCTACTGGCCCTCCAACACCACTTCCAGCAGCATCTGGTCTCCCATCCAGGGACTGACCAGGACCAACCCTGCTTAGCTTCAGAAGCAAGCCAGCAGTGGTATGCAGGGTGGTATGCTGCTGGTTATATGATATGTTCACTTCGAGGCAAGTGACACTGAACCATGCGTGAGAACACCAGTTGTTCCGGAAGACTGTATGATCATGTTCGCCGTAGCCGATGTGAGTAAGACCTTAAACAGGTTAACACAAGGCCAGACAGATTACCAGGATGCATACTTCGAGCATGCACTGACCAGCTGGCAAGTGTCTTCACTGACATGTTCAACCTCTCCCTGACCCAGTCTGTAATACCCACATGATTCAGACCACCATAGTCCCTGTGCCAAAGACCACCAAGGTAACCTGTCTAAATGACTATCATCCTGAAGCACTCACATCTGTAGCCATGAAATGCTTTGAAAGGCTGGTAATGGCTCACATCAACACCATCACCCTGGACCTACACAAATTCAAATACCGCCCCAACAGGTCCACAGATGACGCAATCTCTATTGCGCTCCACACTGCCCTTTCCAACCTGGACAAAAGGAACATGTATGTACAGTAAGTATGCTGTTCATTGACTACAGCCCAGCGTTCAACACCCATGTGCCCTCCAAGCTCATCACTAAGCTAAGGACTGTGGGACTGAGCACTGCAATTGGATCCTGTACTTCCTGACAGGACACCCCCAGGTGGTAACGGTAGGCAACAACACATCTGCCACGCTGATCCTCAACATGGGGGCCCCTCAGGGGTGTGTGCTCACTCCCCTCCTGTACTCCCTGTTCACTAATGACTGCATGGCCAGGCACGACTCCAACACCATCATTAAGTTTGCCGACGACACAATGGTGGTAGGCTTGATCACCGACGACGATGAGACAGCCTATAGGGAGGAGGTCAGAGACCTGGCAGTGTGGCGCTCAAACAAAGGAGCTGATCATTGACTACAGGAAATTAAGGGCTGACCACACCCCCATTCACATCGATAGGGCTGTAGTGGAGTGGGTTGAGAGTTTCCCGGTGCCCACATTACTAATGATCTATCATGGTCCATGCACAACAATGCCTCTTCCCCCTCAGGAGGCTGAACAGATTTGGCATGGCTCCTCAGATCCTCAAAAAGATATACAGCTGCACCATTGAAAGCATCTTGACTGGCTGCATCACCGCTTGGTACGGCAACTGCTTTGCATCTGACCGCAAGGTGCTGCAGAGGGTAATGTGTACTCCCCAGTACATCACTGGGGTTGAACTCCCTGCCATCCAGGACCTCTATACCAGGCGGTCAGAGGAATGGCCCAAAAAATGTAAATTACTCCAGCCACCCAAGCCATAGACTGTTCTCTCTGCTATCCCCAAGCTATAAGACTGTTGTCTCTGCTATCCCCAAGCCATATACTGTTGTCTCTGCTATCCCCAAGCCATAAGACTGTTGTCTCTGCTATCCCCAAGCCATACGACTGTTCTCTCTGCTATCCCCAAGCCATAGACTGTTCTCTCTGCTATCCCCAAGCCATAGACTGTTGTCTCTGCTATCCCCAAGCCATAGACTGTTCTCTCTGCTATCCCCAAGCCATACGACTGTTCTCTCTGCTATCCCCAAGCCATAGACTGTTCTCTCTGCTATCCCCAAGCCATAAGACTGTTGTCTCTGCTATCCCCAAGCCATAGACTGTTCTCTCTGCTATCCCCAAGCCATAGACTGTTCTCTCTGCTATCCCCAAGCCATACGACTGTTCTCTCTGCTATCCCCAAGCCATAGACTGTTCTCTCTGCTATCCCCAAGCCATAGACTGTTCTCTCTGCTATCCCCAAGCCATAGACTGTTCTCTCTGCTATCCCCAAGCCATAGACTGTTCTCTCTGCTATCCCCAAGCCATACGACTGTTGTCTCTGCTATCCCCAAGCCATAGACTGTTCTCTCTGCTATCCCCAAGCCATAGACTGTTCTCTCTGCTATCCCCAAGCCATAGACTGTTCTCTCTGCTATCCCCAAGCCATAGACTGTTCTCTCTGCTATCCCCAAGCCATAGACTGTTCTCTCTGCTATCCCCAAGCCATAGACTGTTCTCTCTGCTATCCCCAAGCCATAGACTGTTGTCTCTGCTATCCCCAAGCCATAGACTGTTCTCTCTGCTATCCCCAAGCCATAGACTGTTCTCTCTGCTATCCCCAAGCCATAGACTGTTGTCTCTGCTATCCCCAAGCCATAGACTGTTGTCTCTGCTATCCCCAAGCCATAGACTGTTCTCTCTGCTATCCCCAAGCCATAGACTGTTCTCTCTGCTATCCCCAAGCCATAGACTGTTGTCTCTGCTATCCCCAAGCCATAGACTGTTGTCTCTGCTATCCCCAAGCCATACGACTGTTCTCTCTGCTATCCCCAAGCCATAGACTGTTCTCTCTGCTATCCCCAAGCCATAAGACTGTTGTCTCTGCTATCCCCAAGCCATAGACTGTTGTCTCTGCTATCCCCAAGCCATACGACTGTTCTCTCTGCTATCCCCAAGCCATAGACTGTTCTCTCTGCTATCCCCAAGCCATAAGACTGTTCTCTCTGCTATCCCCAAGCCATAGACTGTTCTCTCTGCTATCCCCAAGCCATATACTGTTGTCTCTGCTATCCCCAAGCCATGAGACTGTTCTCTCTGCTATCCCCAAGCCATAGACTGTTCTCTCTGCTATCCCCAAGCCATACGACTGTTGTCTCTGCTATCCCCAAGCCATAGACTGTTCTCTCTGCTATCCCCAAGCCATACGACTGTTCTCTCTGCTATCCCCAAGCCATAGACTGTTCTCTCTGCTATCCCCAAGCCATAGACTGTTCTCTCTGCTATCCCCAAGCCATAGACTGTTCTCTCTGCTATCCCCAAGCCATACGACTGTTGTCTCTGCTATCCCCAAGCCATAGACTGTTCTCTCTGCTATCCCCAAGCCATAAGACTGCTAAATACACAGTTAGTCCGGGTAGCTATTTGGAAACTATTTACCTATCTGCAGCGACCCTTTTTGCGCAAACGTTTTTGACTCATCACACACCCGCTGTTAATTATCTCTCACTTTATTCTAAGTTATAATTACAAATCTACCTCAATTATTTCGTACCCCTGCACAACAACTCAGTACTGGTACCCCGTGTATATAGCCAAGTTATAGTTACACATTGTGTATTTATTATTACTTTATTTTTACGTTTTCTACTTTTCTATAATTTCTCTATTTTATTTCTCTGCATTGTTGGGAAGGGCCGTAAGGAAGCATTTCACTGTTACTCTACACCTGTTGTTTACCAAGCATTTCACTGTTACTCTACACCTTACCAATCATTTCACTGTTACTCTACACCTTACCAATCATTTCACTGTTACTCTACACCTGTTGTTTACCAAGCATTTCACTGTTACTCTACACCTGTTGTTTACCAAGCATTTGACCAATTTCTACGAGTAAAATGTTGTTTGATTTGACAAACAACTCACACACACACACGTACGTTATGGTAGACCATCATATCCGATGATGACTTCCACTTCTGAGTTAGGAGTGAATTAATTCATCCAAGATCCACTAACTTTATTGCAGGTGGGGCATGTGCTGTCTGTGTTGGTGGGGGCAGACATGGTGGTATGTCTCTGTGTTGGTGGCGGCAAGCATGGTGGTATGTCTCTGTGTTGGTGGGGGCAGACATGGTGGTATGTTTCAGTCTGTGTTGGTGGGGGCAAGCATGGTGGTATGTTTCAGTCTGTGTTGGTGGGGGCAGACATGGTGGTATGTCTCTGTGTTGGTGGGGGCAGGCATGGTGGTATGTCTCTGTGTTGGTGGGGGCAGGCATGGTGGTATGTCTCTGTGTTGGTGGGGGCAGACATGGTAGTATGTTTCAGTCTGTGTTGGTGGGGGCAAGCATGGTGGTATGTTTCAGTCTGTGTTGGTGGGGGCAGACATGGTGGTATGTCTCTGTGTTGGTGGGGGCAGACATGGTAGTATGTTTCAGTCTGTGTTGGTGGGGGCAGACATGGTGGTATGTCTCTGTGTTGGTGGGGGCAGACATGGTAGTATGTTTCAGTCTGTGTTGGTGGGGGCAAGCATGGTGGTATGTTTCAGTCTGTGTTGGTGGGGGCAGACATGGTGGTATGTCTCTGTGTTGGTGGGGGCAGACATGGTAGTATGTCTCTGTGTTGGTGGGGGCAGGCATGGTGGTATGTCTCTGTGTTGGTGGGGGCAGACATGGTAGTATGTTTCAGTCTGTGTTGGTGGGGGCAGACATGGTGGTATGTCTCTGTGTTGGTGGGGGCAGACATGGTAGTATGTTTCAGTCTGTGTTGGTGGGGGCAGACATGGTGGTATGTCTCTGTGTTGGTGGGGGCAGACATGGTGGTATGTCTCTGTGTTGGTGGGGGCAGACATGGTGGTATGTCTCTGTGTTGGTGGGGGCAGACATGGTGGTATGTTTCAGTCTGTGTTGGTGGGGGCAGACATGGTGGTATGTCTCTGTGTTGGTGGGGGCAGACATGGTGGTATGTTTCAGTCTGTGTTGGTGGGGGCAGACATGGTGGTATGTCTCTGTGTTGGTGGGGGCAGACATGGTAGTATGTCTCTGTGTTGGTGGGGGCAGACATGGTAGTATGTCTCTGTGTTGGTGGGGGCAGACATGGTGGTATGTTTCAGTCTGTGTTGGTGGGGGCAGACATGGTGGTATGTCTCTGTGTTGGTGGGGGCAGACATGGTGGTATGTTTCAGTCTGTGTTGGTGGGGGCAGACATGGTGGTATGTCTCTGTGTTGGTGGGGGCAGACATGGTAGTATGTCTCTGTGTTGGTGGGGGCAGACATGGTGGTATGTCTCTGTGTTGGTGGGGGCAGACATGGTAGTATGTATCAGTCTGTGTTGGTGGGGGCAGACATGGTGGTATGTCTGTGTTGGTGAGGGCAGGCATGGTGTTATGTTTCAGTCTGTTTTGGTGGGGGCAGACATGGTGGTATGTCTCTGTGTTGGTGGGGGCAGGCATGGTGGTATGTCTCTGTGTTGGTGGGGGCAGACATGGTGGTATGTCTGTGTTGGTGAGGGCAGGCATGGTGGTATGTTTCAGTCTGTGTTGGTGGGGGCAGACATGGTGGTATGTCTCTGTGTTGGTGGGGGCAGACATGGTAGTATGTATCAGTCTGTGTTGGTGGGGGCAGACATGGTGGTATGTTTCTGTGTTGGTGGGGGCAGACATGGTAGTATGTATCAGTCTGTGTTGGTGGGGGCAGACATGGTGGTATGTCTGTGTTGGTGGGGGCAGGCATGGTGGTATGTCTGTGTTGGTGGGGGCAGACATGGTGGTATGTCTGTGTTGGTGAGGGCAGGCATGGTGGTATGTTTCAGTCTGTTTTGGTGGGGGCAGACATGGTGGTATGTCTCTGTGTTGGTGGGGGCAGGCATGGTGGTATGTCTGTGTTGGTGGGGGCAGACATGGTGGTATGTCTGTGTTGGTGAGGGCAGGCATGGTGGTATGTTTCAGTCTGTTTTGGTGGGGGCAGACATGGTGGTATGTCTCTGTGTTGGTGGGGGCAGGCATGGTGGTATGTCTCTGTGTTGGTGGGGGCAGACATGGTGGTATGTCTGTGTTGGTGAGGGCAGGCATGGTGGTATGTTTCAGTCTGTGTTGGTGGGGGCAGACATGGTGGTATGTCTCTGTGTTGGTGGGGGCAGACATGGTGGTATGTCTCTGTGTTGGTGGGGGCAGACATGGTGGTATGTTTCAGTCTGTGTTGGTGGGGGCAGACATGGTGGTATGTCTGTGTTGGTGGGGGCAGACATGGTGGTATGTTTCAGTGTTGGTGGGGGCAGACATGGTAGTATGTTTCAGTGTTGGTGGGGGCAGACATGGTGGTATGTCTGTGTTGGTGGGGGCAGACATGGTGGTATGTCTCTGTGTTGGTGGGGGCAGACATGGTAGTATGTATCAGTCTGTGTTGGTGGGGGCAGACATGGTGGTATGTCTCTGTGTTGGTGGGGGCAGACATGGTAGTATGTATCAGTCTGTGTTGGTGGGGGCAGACATGGTGGTATGTCTGTGTTGGTGGGGGCAGGCATGGTGGTATGTCTGTGTTGGTGGGGGCAGACATGGTGGTATGTCTGTGTTGGTGAGGGCAGGCATGGTGTTATGTTTCAGTCTGTTTTGGTGGGGGCAGACATGGTGGTATGTCTCTGTGTTGGTGGGGGCAGGCATGGTGGTATGTCTCTGTGTTGGTGGGGGCAGACATGGTGGTATGTCTGTGTTGGTGAGGGCAGGCATGGTGGTATGTTTCAGTCTGTGTTGGTGGGGGCAGACATGGTGGTATGTCTCTGTGTTGGTGGGGGCAGACATGGTAGTATGTATCAGTCTGTGTTGGTGGGGGCAGACATGGTGGTATGTCTCTGTGTTGGTGGGGGCAGACATGGTAGTATGTATCAGTCTGTGTTGGTGGGGGCAGACATGGTGGTATGTCTGTGTTGGTGGGGGCAGGCATGGTGGTATGTCTGTGTTGGTGGGGGCAGACATGGTGGTATGTCTGTGTTGGTGAGGGCAGGCATGGTGGTATGTTTCAGTCTGTTTTGGTGGGGGCAGACATGGTGGTATGTCTCTGTGTTGGTGGGGGCAGGCATGGTGGTATGTCTCTGTGTTGGTGGGGGTAGACATGGTGGTATGTCTGTGTTGGTGAGGGCAGGCATGGTGGTATGTTTCAGTCTGTGTTGGTGGGGGCAGACATGGTGGTATGTCTCTGTGTTGGTGGGGGCAGACATGGTGGTATGTCTCTGTGTTGGTGGGGGCAGACATGGTGGTATGTTTCAGTCTGTGTTGGTGGGGGCAGACATGGTGGTATGTCTGTGTTGGTGGGGGCAGACATGGTAGTATGTTTCAGTGTTGGTGGGGGCAGACATGGTAGTATGTTTCAGTGTTGGTGGGGGCAGACATGGTGGTATGTCTGTGTTGGTGGGGGCAGACATGGTGGTATGTCTCTGTGTTGGTGGGGGCAGGCATGGTGGTATGTTTCAGTCTGTGTTGGTGGGGGCAGACATGGTGGTATGTCTGTGTTGGTGGGGGCAGACATGGTGGTATGTCTGTGTTGGTGGGGGCAGACATGGTGGTATGTCTGTGTTGGTGGGGGCAGACATGGTGGTATGTCTGTGTTGGTGGGGGCAGACATAGTGGTATGTCTGTGTTGGTGGGGGCAGGCATGGTGGTATGTTTCAGTCTGTGTTGGTGGGGGCAGACATGGTGGTATGTCTCCGTGTTGGTGGGGGCAGACATGGTGGTATGTCTGTGTTGGTGGGGGCAGACATGGTGGTATGTCTGTGTTGGTGGGGGCAGACATGGTGGTATGTCTCTGTGTTGGTGGGGGCAGACATGGTGGTATGTCTGTGTTGGTGGGGGCAGACATGGTGGTATGTCTGTGTTGGTGGGGGCAGACATTGTGGTATGTCTCTGTGTTGGTGGGGGCAGACATGGTGGTATGTCTCTGTGTTGGTGGGGGCAGACATGGTAGTATGTCTCTGTGTTGGTGGGGGCAGGCATGGTGGTATGTCTCTGTGTTGGTGGGGGCAGGCATGGTGGTATGTCTCTGTGTTGGTGGGGGCAGACATGGTAGTATGTTTCAGTCTGTGTTGGTGGGGGCAAGCATGGTGGTATGTTTCAGTCTGTGTTGGTGGGGGCAGACATGGTGGTATGTCTCTGTGTTGGTGGGGGCAGACATGGTAGTATGTTTCAGTCTGTGTTGGTGGGGGCAAGCATGGTGGTATGTTTCAGTCTGTGTTGGTGGGGGCAGACATGGTGGTATGTCTCTGTGTTGGTGGGGGCAGACATGGTAGTATGTATCAGTCTGTGTTGGTGGGGGCAGACATGGTGGTATGTCTGTGTTGGTGGGGGCAGGCATGGTGGTATGTCTGTGTTGGTGGGGGCAGACATGGTGGTATGTCTGTGTTGGTGAGGGCAGGCATGGTGGTATGTTTCAGTCTGTTTTGGTGGGGGCAGACATGGTGGTATGTCTCTGTGTTGGTGGGGGCAGGCATGGTGGTATGTCTCTGTGTTGGTGGGGGCAGACATGGTGGTATGTCTGTGTTGGTGAGGGCAGGCATGGTGGTATGTTTCAGTCTGTGTTGGTGGGGGCAGACATGGTGGTATGTCTCTGTGTTGGTGGGGGCAGACATGGTGGTATGTCTCTGTGTTGGTGGGGGCAGACATGGTGGTATGTTTCAGTCTGTGTTGGTGGGGGCAGACATGGTGGTATGTCTGTGTTGGTGGGGGCAGACATGGTAGTATGTTTCAGTGTTGGTGGGGGCAGACATGGTAGTATGTTTCAGTGTTGGTGGGGGCAGACATGGTGGTATGTCTGTGTTGGTGGGGGCAGACATGGTGGTATGTCTCTGTGTTGGTGGGGGCAGGCATGGTGGTATGTTTCAGTCTGTGTTGGTGGGGGCAGACATGGTGGTATGTCTGTGTTGGTGGGGGCAGACATGGTGGTATGTCTGTGTTGGTGGGGGCAGACATGGTGGTATGTCTGTGTTGGTGGGGGCAGACATGGTGGTATGTCTGTGTTGGTGGGGGCAGACATAGTGGTATGTCTGTGTTGGTGGGGGCAGGCATGGTGGTATGTTTCAGTCTGTGTTGGTGGGGGCAGACATGGTGGTATGTCTCTGTGTTGGTGGGGGCAGACATGGTGGTATGTCTGTGTTGGTGGGGGCAGACATGGTGGTATGTCTGTGTTGGTGGGGGCAGACATGGTGGTATGTCTCTGTGTTGGTGGGGGCAGACATGGTGGTATGTCTGTGTTGGTGGGGGCAGACATGGTGGTATGTCTGTGTTGGTGGGGGCAGACATTGTGGTATGTCTCTGTGTTGGTGGGGGCAGACATGGTGGTATGTCTCTGTGTTGGTGGGGGCAGACATGGTAGTATGTCTCTGTGTTGGTGGGGGCAGGCATGGTGGTATGTCTCTGTGTTGGTGGGGGCAGGCATGGTGGTATGTCTCTGTGTTGGTGGGGGCAGACATGGTAGTATGTTTCAGTCTGTGTTGGTGGGGGCAAGCATGGTGGTATGTTTCAGTCTGTGTTGGTGGGGGCAGACATGGTGGTATGTCTCTGTGTTGGTGGGGGCAGACATGGTAGTATGTTTCAGTCTGTGTTGGTGGGGGCAAGCATGGTGGTATGTTTCAGTCTGTGTTGGTGGGGGCAGACATGGTGGTATGTCTCTGTGTTGGTGGGGGCAGACATGGTAGTATGTTTCAGTCTGTGTTGGTGGGGGCAAGCATGGTGGTATGTTTCAGTCTGTGTTGGTGGGGGCAGACATGGTGGTATGTCTCTGTGTTGGTGGGGGCAGACATGGTAGTATGTTTCAGTCTGTGTTGGTGGGGGCAAGCATGGTGGTATGTTTCAGTCTGTGTTGGTGGGGGCAGACATGGTGGTATGTCTCTGTGTTGGTGGGGGCAGACATGGTAGTATGTTTCAGTCTGTGTTGGTGGGGGCAGACATGGTGGTATGTCTGTGTTGGTGGGGGCAGACATGGTGGTATGTCTCTGTGTTGGTGGGGGCAGACATGGTGGTATGTTTCTGTATTGGTGGGGGCAGACATGGTGGTATGTATCAGTCTGTGTTGCTGGGGGCAGACATGGTGGTATGTCTCTGTGTTGTTGGGGGCAGACATGGTGGTATGTTTCAGTCTGTGTTGGTGGGGGCAGACATGGTGGTATGTTTCAGTCTGTGTTGGTGGGGGCAGACATGGTAGTATGTCTCTGTGTTGGTGGGGGCAGACATGGTGGTATGTCTGTGTTGGTGGGGGCAGACATGGTGGTATGTCTCTGTGTTGATGGGGGCAGACATGGTGGTATGTCTCTGTGTTGGTGGGGGCAGACATGGTGGTATGTCTCTGTGTTGGTGGGGGCAGACATGGTGGTATGTTTCAGTCTGTGTTGGTGGGGGCAGACATGGTGGTATGTCTCTGTGTTGGTGGGGGCAGACATGGTGGTATGTTTCAGTCTGTGTTGGTGGGGGCAGACATGGTGGTATGTCTCTGTGTTGGTGGGGGCAGACATGGTAGTATGTATCAGTCTGTGTTGGTGGGGGCAGACATGGTGGTATGTCTCTGTGTTGGTGGGGGCAGACATGGTAGTATGTATCAGTCTGTGTTGGTGGGGGCAGACATGGTAGTATGTATCAGTCTGTGTTGGTGGGGGCAGACATGGTGGTATGTCTGTGTTGGTGGGGGCAGGCATGGTGGTATGTCTGTGTTGGTGGGGGCAGGCATGGTGGTATGTTTCAGTCTGTGTTGGTGGGGGCAGACATGGTGGTATGTCTCTGTGTTGGTGGGGGCAGGCATGGTGGTATGTCTCTGTGTTGGTGGGGGCAGACATGGTGGTATGTCTCTGTGTTGGTGGGGGCAGACATGGTGGTATGTCTGTGTTGGTGGGGGCAGGCATGGTGGTATGTTTCAGTCTGTGTTGGTGGGGGCAGAAATGGTGGTATGTCTCTGTGTTGGTGGGGGCAGACATGGTGGTATGTCTCTGTGTTGGTGGGGGCAGGCATGGTGGTATGATTCAGTCTGTGTTGGTGGGGGCAGACATGGTGGTATGTCTGTGTTGGTGGGGGCAGACATGGTAGTATGTATCAGTCTGTGTTGGTGGGGGCAGACATGGTGGTATGTCTGTGTTGGTGGGGGCAGGCATGGTGGTATGTCTGTGTTGGTGGGGGCAGGCATGGTGGTATGTTTCAGTCTGTGTTGGTGGGGGCAGACATGGTGGTATGTCTCTGTGTTGGTGGGGGCAGGCATGGTGGTATGTCTCTGTGTTGGTGGGGGCAGACATGGTGGTATGTCTCTGTGTTGGTGGGGGCAGACATGGTAGTATGTTTCAGTCTGTGTTGGTGGGGGCAGACATGGTGGTATGTCTGTGTTGGTGGGGGCAGACATGGTGGTATGTCTCTGTGTTTGTGGGGGCAGACATGGTGGTATGTTTCTGTATTGGTGGGGGCAGACATGGTGGTATGTATCAGTCTGTGTTGGTGGGGGCAGACATGGTGGTATGTCTCTGTGTTGTTGGGGGCAGACATGGTGGTATGTTTCAGTCTGTGTTGGTGGGGGCAGACATGGTGGTATGTTTCAGTCTGTGTTGGTGGGGGCAGACATGGTAGTATGTCTCTGTGTTGGTGGGGGCAGACATGGTGGTATGTCTGTGTTGGTGGGGGCAGACATGGTGGTATGTCTCTGTGTTGATGGGGGCAGACATGGTGGTATGTCTCTGTGTTGGTGGGGGCAGACATGGTGGTATGTCTCTGTGTTGGTGGGGGCAGACATGGTGGTATGTTTCAGTCTGTGTTGGTGGGGGCAGACATGGTGGTATGTCTCTGTGTTGGTGGGGGCAGACATGGTGGTATGTTTCAGTCTGTGTTGGTGGGGGCAGACATGGTGGTATGTCTCTGTGTTGGTGGGGGCAGACATGGTAGTATGTATCAGTCTGTGTTGGTGGGGGCAGACATGGTGGTATGTCTCTGTGTTGGTGGGGGCAGACATGGTAGTATGTATCAGTCTGTGTTGGTGGGGGCAGACATGGTAGTATGTATCAGTCTGTGTTGGTGGGGGCAGACATGGTGGTATGTCTGTGTTGGTGGGGGCAGGCATGGTGGTATGTCTGTGTTGGTGGGGGCAGGCATGGTGGTATGTTTCAGTCTGTGTTGGTGGGGGCAGACATGGTGGTATGTCTCTGTGTTGGTGGGGGCAGGCATGGTGGTATGTCTGTGTTGGTGGGGGCATACATGGTGGTATGTCTGTGTTGGTGGGGGCAGACATGGTGGTATATCTGTGTTGGTGGGGGCAGGCATGGTGGTATGTTTCAGTCTGTGTTGGTGGGGGCAGACATGGTGGTATGTCTGTGTTGGTGGGGGCAGACATGGTGGTATGTCTCTGTGTTGGTGGGGGCAGACATGGTGGTATGTCTCTGTGTTGGTGGGGGCAGGCATGGTGGTATGTCTCTGTGTTGGTGGGGGCAGACATGGTGGTATGTCTCTGTGTTGGTGGGGGCAGGCATGGTGGTATGTCTCTGTGTTGGTGGGGGCAGGCATGGTGGTATGTCTCTGTGTTGGTGGGGGCAGACATGGTGGTATATTTCAGTCTGTGTTGGTGGGGGCAGACATGGTGGTATGTATCAGTCTGTGTTGGTGGGGGCAGACATGGTGGTATGTCTGTGTTGGTGGGGGCAGACATGGTGGTATGTCTCTGTGTTGATGGGGGCAGACATGGTGGTATGTCTCTGTGTTGGTGGGGGCAGACATGGTGGTATGTTTCAGTCTGTGTTGGTGGGGGCAGACATGGTGGTATGTCTCTGTGTTGGTGGGGGCAGACATGGTGGTATGTTTCAGTCTGTGTTGGTGGGGGCAGACATGGTGGTATGTCTCTGTGTTGGTGGGGGCAGACATGGTGGTATGTTTCAGTCTGTGTTGGTGGGGGCAGACATGGTGGTATGTCTCTGTGTTGGTGGGGGCAGACATGGTAGTATGTATCAGTCTGTGTTGGTGGGGGCAGACATGGTGGTATGTCTCTGTGTTGGTGGGGGCAGACATGGTAGTATGTATCAGTCTGTGTTGGTGGGGGCAGACATGGTAGTATGTATCAGTCTGTGTTGGTGGGGGCAGACATGGTGGTATGTCTGTGTTGGTGGGGGCAGGCATGGTGGTATGTCTGTGTTGGTGGGGGCAGGCATGGTGGTATGTTTCAGTCTGTGTTGGTGGGGGCAGACATGGTGGTATGTCTCTGTGTTGGTGGGGGCAGGCATGGTGGTATGTCTGTGTTGGTGGGGGCATACATGGTGGTATGTCTGTGTTGGTGGGGGCAGACATGGTGGTATATCTGTGTTGGTGGGGGCAGGCATGGTGGTATGTTTCAGTCTGTGTTGGTGGGGGCAGACATGGTGGTATGTCTGTGTTGGTGGGGGCAGACATGGTGGTATGTCTCTGTGTTGGTGGGGGCAGACATGGTGGTATGTCTCTGTGTTGGTGGGGGCAGGCATGGTGGTATGTCTCTGTGTTGGTGGGGGCAGACATGGTGGTATGTCTCTGTGTTGGTGGGGGCAGGCATGGTGGTATGTCTCTGTGTTGGTGGGGGCAGGCATGGTGGTATGTCTCTGTGTTGGTGGGGGCAGACATGGTGGTATATTTCAGTCTGTGTTGGTGGGGGCAGACATGGTGGTATGTATCAGTCTGTGTTGGTGGGGGCAGACATGGTGGTATGTCTGTGTTGGTGGGGGCAGACATGGTGGTATGTCTCTGTGTTGATGGGGGCAGACATGGTGGTATGTCTCTGTGTTGGTGGGGGCAGACATGGTGGTATGTTTCAGTCTGTGTTGGTGGGGGCAGACATGGTGGTATGTCTCTGTGTTGGTGGGGGCAGACATGGTAGTATGTATCAGTCTGTGTTGGTGGGGGCAGACATGGTTGTATGTCTCTGTGTTGGTGGGGGCAGACATGGTAGTATGTTTCAGTCTGTGTTGGTGGGGGCAAGCATGGTGGTATGTTTCAGTCTGTGTTGGTGGGGGCAGACATGGTGGTATGTCTCTGTGTTGGTGGGGGCAGATATGGTAGTATGTCTCTGTGTTGGTGGGGGCAGGCATGGTGGTATGTCTCTGTGTTGGTGGGGGCAGACATGGTAGTATGTTTCAGTCTGTGTTGGTGGGGGCAGACATGGTGGTATGTCTCTGTGTTGGTGGGGGCAGACATGGTAGTATGTTTCAGTCTGTGTTGGTGGGGGCAGACATGGTGGTATGTCTCTGTGTTGGTGGGGGCAGACATGGTGGTATGTCTCTGTGTTGGTGGGGGCAGACATGGTGGTATGTCTCTGTGTTGGTGAGGGCAGACATGGTGGTATGTTTCAGTCTGTGTTGGTGGGGGCAGACATGGTGGTATGTCTCTGTGTTGGTGGGGGCAGACATGGTGGTATGTTTCAGTCTGTGTTGGTGGGGGCAGACATGGTGGTATGTCTCTGTGTTGGTGGGGGCAGACATGGTAGTATGTATCAGTCTGTGTTGGTGGGGGCAGACATGGTGGTATGTCTCTGTGTTGGTGGGGGCAGACATGGTAGTATGTATCAGTCTGTGTTGGTGGGGGCAGACATGGTGGTATGTCTGTGTTGGTGGGGGCAGGCATGGTGGTATGTCTGTGTTGGTGGGGGCAGACATGGTGGTATGTCTGTGTTGGTGAGGGCAGGCATGGTGGTATGTTTCAGTCTGTTTTGGTGGGGGCAGACATGGTGGTATGTCTCTGTGTTGGTGGGGGCAGGCATGGTGGTATGTCTCTGTGTTGGTGGGGGCAGACATGGTGGTATGTCTGTGTTGGTGAGGGCAGGCATGGTGGTATGTTTCAGTCTGTGTTGGTGGGGGCAGACATGGTGGTATGTCTCTGTGTTGGTGGGGGCAGACATGGTAGTATGTATCAGTCTGTGTTGGTGGGGGCAGACATGGTGGTATGTCTCTGTGTTGGTGGGGGCAGACATGGTAGTATGTATCAGTCTGTGTTGGTGGGGGCAGACATGGTGGTATGTCTGTGTTGGTGGGGGCAGGCATGGTGGTATGTCTGTGTTGGTGGGGGCAGACATGGTGGTATGTCTGTGTTGGTTAGGGCAGGCATGGTGGTATGTTTCAGTCTGTGTTGGTGGGGGCAGACATGGTGGTATGTCTTTGTGTTGGTGGGGGCAGACATGGTGGTATGTGTCTGTGTTGGTGGGGGCTGACATGGTGGTATGTTTCAGTCTGTGTTGGTGGGGGCAGACATGGTGGTATGTCTGTGTTGGTGGGGGCAGACATGGTAGTATGTTTCAGTGTTGGTGGGGGCAGACATGGTAGTATGTTTCAGTGTTGGTGGGGGCAGACATGGTGGTATGTCTGTGTTGGTGGGGGCAGACATGGTGGTATGTCTCTGTGTTGGTGGGGGCAGGCATGGTGGTATGTTTCAGTCTGTGTTGGTGGGGGCAGACATGGTGGTATGTTTCAGTCTGTGTTGGTGGGGGCAGACATGGTGGTATGTATCAGTCTGTGTTGGTGGGGGCAGACATGGTGGTATGTCTGTGTTGGTGGGGGCAGACATGGTGGTATGTCTCTGTGTTGATGGGGTCAGACATGGTGGTATGTCTCTGTGTTGGTGGGGGCAGACATGGTGGTATGTCTCTGTGTTGGTGGGGGCAGACATGGTGGTATGTTTCAGTCTGTGTTGGTGGGGGCAGACATGGTGGTATGTCTCTGTGTTGGTGGGGGCAGACATGGTAGTATGTATCAGTCTGTGTTGGTGGGGGCAGACATGGTGGTATGTCTCTGTGTTGGTGGGGGCAGACATGGTAGTATGTTTCAGTCTGTGTTGGTGGGGGCAAGCATGGTGGTATGTTTCAGTCTGTGTTGGTGGGGGCAGACATGGTGGTATGTCTCTGTGTTGGTGGGGGCAGACATGGTAGTATGTCTCTGTGTTGGTGGGGGCAGGCATGGTGGTATGTCTCTGTGTTGGTGGGGGCAGACATGGTAGTATGTTTCAGTCTGTGTTGGTGGGGGCAGACATGGTGGTATGTCTCTGTGTTGGTGGGGGCAGACATAGTGGTATGTCTCTGTGTTGGTGGGGGCAGACATGGTGGTATGTCTCTGTGTTGGTGGGGGCAGACATGGTGGTATGTTTCAGTCTGTGTTGGTGGGGGCAGACATGGTGGTATGTCTCTGTGTTGGTGGGGGCAGACATGGTGGTATGTTTCAGTCTGTGTTGGTGGGGGCAGACATGGTGGTATGTCTCTGTGTTGGTGGGGGCAGACATGGTAGTATGTATCAGTCTGTGTTGGTGGGGGCAGACATGGTGGTATGTCTCTGTGTTGGTGGGGGCAGACATGGTAGTATGTATCAGTCTGTGTTGGTGGGGGCAGACATGGTGGTATGTCTGTGTTGGTGGGGGCAGGCATGGTGGTATGTCTGTGTTGGTGGGGGCAGACATGGTGGTATGTCTGTGTTGGTGAGGGCAGGCATGGTGGTATGTTTCAGTCTGTTTTGGTGGGGGCAGACATGGTGGTATGTCTCTGTGTTGGTGGGGGCAGGCATGGTGGTATGTCTCTGTGTTGGTGGGGGCAGACATGGTGGTATGTCTGTGTTGGTGAGGGCAGGCATGGTGGTATGTTTCAGTCTGTGTTGGTGGGGGCAGACATGGTGGTATGTCTCTGTGTTGGTGGGGGCAGACATGGTAGTATGTATCAGTCTGTGTTGGTGGGGGCAGACATGGTGGTATGTCTCTGTGTTGGTGGGGGCAGACATGGTAGTATGTATCAGTCTGTGTTGGTGGGGGCAGACATGGTGGTATGTCTGTGTTGGTGGGGGCAGGCATGGTGGTATGTCTGTGTTGGTGGGGGCAGACATGGTGGTATGTCTGTGTTGGTGAGGGCAGGCATGGTGGTATGTTTCAGTCTGTTTTGGTGGGGGCAGACATGGTGGTATGTCTCTGTGTTGGTGGGGGCAGGCATGGTGGTTGTCTCTGTGTTGGTGGGGGCAGACATGGTGGTATGTCTGTGTTGGTGAGGGCAGGCATGGTGGTATGTTTCAGTCTGTGTTGGTGGGGGCAGACATGGTGGTATGTCTCTGTGTTGGTGGGGGCAGACATGGTGGTATGTCTCTGTGTTGGTGGGGGCAGACATGGTAGTATGTTTCAGTCTGTGTTGGTGGGGGCAGACATGGTGGTATGTCTGTGTTGGTGGGGGCAGACATGGTAGTATGTTTCAGTGTTGGTGGGGGCAGACATGGTAGTATGTTTCAGTGTTGGTGGGGGCAGACATGGTGGTATGTCTGTGTTGGTGGGGGCAGACATGGTGGTATGTCTCTGTGTTGGTGGGGGCAGGCATGGTGGTATGTTTCAGTCTGTGTTGGTGGGGGCAGACATGGTGGTATGTTTCAGTCTGTGTTGGTGGGGGCAGACATGGTGGTATGTCTGTGTTGGTGGGGGCAGACATGGTGGTATGTCTGTGTTGGTGGGGGCAGACATGGTGGTATGTCTGTGTTGGTGGGGGCAGACATGGTGGTATGTCTGTGTTGGTGGGGGCAGACATAGTGGTATGTCTGTGTTGGTGGGGGCAGGCATGGTGGTATGTTTCAGTCTGTGTTGGTGGGGGCAGACATGGTGGTATGTCTCTGTGTTGGTGGGGGCAGACATGGTGGTATGTCTGTGTTGGTGGGGGCAGACATGGTGGTATGTCTGTGTTGGTGGGGGCAGACATTGTGGTATGTCTCTGTGTTGGTGGGGGCAGACATGGTGGTATGTCTCTGTGTTGGTGGGGGCAGACATGGTAGTATGTCTCTGTGTTGGTGGGGGCAGGCATGGTGGTATGTCTCTGTGTTGGTGGGGGCAGGCATGGTGGTATGTCTCTGTGTTGGTGGGGGCAGACATGGTAGTATGTTTCAGTCTGTGTTGGTGGGGGCAAGCATGGTGGTATGTTTCAGTCTGTGTTGGTGGGGGCAGACATGGTGGTATGTCTCTGTGTTGGTGGGGGCAGACATGGTAGTATGTTTCAGTCTGTGTTGGTGGGGGCAAGCATGGTGGTATGTTTCAGTCTGTGTTGGTGGGGGCAGACATGGTGGTATGTCTCTGTGTTGGTGGGGGCAGACATGGTAGTATGTTTCAGTCTGTGTTGGTGGGGGCAAGCATGGTGGTATGTTTCAGTCTGTGTTGGTGGGGGCAGACATGGTGGTATGTCTCTGTGTTGGTGGGGGCAGACATGGTAGTATGTTTCAGTCTGTGTTGGTGGGGGCAAGCATGGTGGTATGTTTCAGTCTGTGTTGGTGGGGGCAGACATGGTGGTATGTCTCTGTGTTGGTGGGGGCAGACATGGTAGTATGTTTCAGTCTGTGTTGGTGGGGGCAGACATGGTGGTATGTCTGTGTTGGTGGGGGCAGACATGGTGGTATGTCTCTGTGTTGGTGGGGGCAGACATGGTGGTATGTCTCTGTATTGGTGGGGGCAGACATGGTGGTATGTATCAGTCTGTGTTGGTGGGGGCAGAAATGGTGGTATGTCTCTGTGTTGTTGGGGGCAGACATGGTGGTATGTTTCAGTCTGTGTTGGTGGGGGCAGACATGGTGGTATGTTTCAGTCTGTGTTGGTGGGGGCAGACATGGTAGTATGTCTCTGTGTTGGTGGGGGCAGACATGGTGGTATGTCTGTGTTGGTGGGGGCAGACATGGTGGTATGTCTCTGTGTTGATGGGGGCAGACATGGTGGTATGTCTCTGTGTTGGTGGGGGCAGACATGGTGGTATGTCTCTGTGTTGGTGGGGGCAGACATGGTGGTATGTTTCAGTCTGTGTTGGTGGGGGCAGACATGGTGGTATGTCTCTGTGTTGGTGGGGGCAGACATGGTGGTATGTTTCAGTCTGTGTTGGTGGGGGCAGACATGGTGGTATGTCTCTGTGTTGGTGGGGGCAGACATGGTAGTATGTATCAGTCTGTGTTGGTGGGGGCAGACATGGTGGTATGTCTCTGTGTTGGTGGGGGCAGACATGGTAGTATGTATCAGTCTGTGTTGGTGGGGGCAGACATGGTAGTATGTATCAGTCTGTGTTGGTGGGGGCAGACATGGTGGTATGTCTGTGTTGGTGGGGGCAGGCATGGTGGTATGTCTGTGTTGGTGGGGGCAGGCATGGTGGTATGTTTCAGTCTGTGTTGGTGGGGGCAGACATGGTGGGATGTCTCTGTGTTGGTGGGGGCAGGCATGGTGGTATGTCTCTGTGTTGGTGGGGGCAGACATGGTGGTATGTCTCTGTGTTGGTGGGGGCAGACATGGTGGTATGTCTGTGTTGGTGGGGGCAGACATGGTAGTATGTATCAGTCTGTGTTGGTGGGGGCAGACATGGTGGTATGTCTGTGTTGGTGGGGGCAGGCATGGTGGTATGTCTGTGTTGGTGGGGGCAGGCATGGTGTTATGTTTCAGTCTGTGTTGGTGGGGGCAGACATGGTGGTATGTCTCTGTGTTGGTGGGGGCAGGCATGGTGGTATGTCTCTGTGTTGGTGGGGGCAGACATGGTGGTATGTCTCTGTGTTGGTGGGGGCAGACATGGTGGTATGTCTGTGTTGGTGGGGGCAGACATGGTGGTATGTTTCAGTCTGTGTTGGTGGGGGCAGACATGGTGGTATGTTTCAGTCTGTGTTGGTGGGGGCAGACATGGTGGTATGTCTGTGTTGGTGGGGGCAGACATGGTGGTATGTCTTTGTTGGTGGGGGCATACATGGTGGTATGTCTGTGTTGGTGGGGGCAGACATGGTGGTATATCTGTGTTGGTTTGGGCAGGCATGGTGGTATGTTTCAGTCTGTGTTGGTGGGGGCAGACATGGTGGTATGTCTGTGTTGGTGGGGGCAGACATGGTGGTATGTCTCTGTGTTGGTGGGGGCAGACATGGTGGTATGTCTCTGTGTTGGTGGGGGCAGGCATGGTGGTATGTCTCTGTGTTGGTGGGGGCAGACATGGTGGTATGTCTCTGTGTTGGTGGGGGCAGGCATGGTGGTATGTCTCTGTGTTGGTGGGGGCAGGCATGGTGGTATGTCTCTGTGTTGGTGGGGGCAGACATGGTGGTATGTATCAGTCTGTGTTGGTGGGGGCAGACATGGTGGTATGTCTCTGTGTTGGTGGGGGCAGGCATGGTGGTATGTCTGTGTTGGTGGGGGCAGACATGGTGGTATGTCTGTGTTGGTGGGGGCAGGCATGGTGGTATGTTTCAGTCTGTGTTGGTGGGGGCAGACATGGTGGTATGTCTGTGTTGGTGGGGGCAAACATGGTGGTATGTCTCTGTGTTGGTGGGGGCAGGCATGGTGGTATGTCTCTGTGTTGGTGGGGGCAGGCATGGTGGTATGTCTCTGTGTTGGTGGGGGCAGACATGGTGGTATATTTCAGTCTGTGTTGGTGGGGGCAGACATGGTGGTATGTATCAGTCTGTGTTGGTGGGGGCAGACATGGTGGTATGTCTGTGTTGGTGGGGGCAGACATGGTGGTATGTCTCTGTGTTGATGGGGGCAGACATGGTGGTATGTCTCTGTGTTGGTGGGGGCAGACATGGTGGTATGTCTCTGTGTTGGTGGGGGCAGACATGGTGGTATGTTTCAGTCTGTGTTGGTGGGGGCAGACATGGTGGTATGTCTCTGTGTTGGTGGGGGCAGACATGGTAGTATGTATCAGTCTGTGTTGGTGGGGGCAGACATGGTGGTATGTCTCTGTGTTGGTGGGGGCAGACATGGTAGTATGTTTCAGTCTGTGTTGGTGGGGGCAAGCATGGTGGTATGTTTCAGTCTGTGTTGGTGGGGGCAGACATGGTGGTATGTCTCTGTGTTGGTGGGGGCAGACATGGTAGTATGTCTCTGTGTTGGTGGGGGCAGGCATGGTGGTATGTCTCTGTGTTGGTGGGGGCAGACATGGTAGTATGTTTCAGTCTGTGTTGGTGGGGGCAGACATGGTGGTATGTCTCTGTGTTGGTGGGGGCAGACATGGTAGTATGTTTCAGTCTGTGTTGGTGGGGGCAGACATGGTGGTATGTCTCTGTGTTGGTGGGGGCAGACATGGTGGTATGTCTCTGTGTTGGTGGGGGCAGACATGGTGGTATGTCTCTGTGTTGGTGGGGGCAGACATGGTGGTATGTTTCAGTCTGTGTTGGTGGGGGCAGACATGGTGGTATGTCTCTGTGTTGGTGGGGGCAGACATGGTGGTATGTTTCAGTCTGTGTTGGTGGGGGCAGACATGGTGGTATGTCTCTGTGTTGGTGGGGGCAGACATGGTAGTATGTATCAGTCTGTGTTGGTGGGGGCAGACATGGTGGTATGTCTCTGTGTTGGTGGGGGCAGACATGGTAGTATGTATCAGTCTGTGTTGGTGGGGGCAGACATGGTGGTATGTCTGTGTTGGTGGGGGCAGGCATGGTGGTATGTCTGTGTTGGTGGGGGCAGACATGGTGGTATGTCTGTGTTGGTGAGGGCAGGCATGGTGGTATGTTTCAGTCTGTTTTGGTGGGGGCAGACATGGTGGTATGTCTCTGTGTTGGTGGGGGCAGGCATGGTGGTATGTCTCTGTGTTGGTGGGGGCAGACATGGTGGTATGTCTGTGTTGGTGAGGGCAGGCATGGTGGTATGTTTCAGTCTGTGTTGGTGGGGGCAGACATGGTGGTATGTCTCTGTGTTGGTGGGGGCAGACATGGTAGTATGTATCAGTCTGTGTTGGTGGGGGCAGACATGGTGGTATGTCTCTGTGTTGGTGGGGGCAGACATGGTAGTATGTATCAGTCTGTGTTGGTGGGGGCAGACATGGTGGTATGTCTGTGTTGGTGGGGGCAGGCATGGTGGTATGTCTGTGTTGGTGGGGGCAGACATGGTGGTATGTCTGTGTTGGTGAGGGCAGGCATGGTGGTATGTTTCAGTCTGTTTTGGTGGGGGCAGACATGGTGGTATGTCTCTGTGTTGGTGGGGGCAGGCATGGTGGTATGTCTCTGTGTTGGTGGGGGCAGACATGGTGGTATGTCTGTGTTGGTGAGGGCAGGCATGGTGGTATGTTTCAGTCTGTGTTGGTGGGGGCAGACATGGTGGTATGTCTCTGTGTTGGTGGGGGCAGACATGGTGGTATGTCTCTGTGTTGGTGGGGGCAGACATGGTGGTATGTTTCAGTCTGTGTTGGTGGGGGCAGACATGGTGGTATGTCTGTGTTGGTGGGGGCAGACATGGTAGTATGTTTCAGTGTTGGTGGGGGCAGACATGGTAGTATGTTTCAGTGTTGGTGGGGGCAGACATGGTGGTATGTCTGTGTTGGTGGGGGCAGACATGGTGGTATGTCTCTGTGTTGGTGGGGGCAGGCATGGTGGTATGTTTCATTCTGTGTTGGTGGGGGCAGACATGGTGGTATGTTTCAGTCTGTGTTGGTGGGGGCAGACATGGTGGTATGTATCAGTCTGTGTTGGTGGGGGCAGACATGGTGGTATGTCTGTGTTGGTGGGGGCAGACATGGTGGTATGTCTCTGTGTTGATGGGGGCAGACATGGTGGTATGTCTCTGTGTTGGTGGGGGCAGACATGGTGGTATGTCTCTGTGTTGGTGGGGGCAGACATGGTGGTATGTTTCAGTCTGTGTTGGTGGGGCAGACATGGTGGTATGTCTCTGTGTTGGTGGGGGCAGACATGGTAGTATGTATCAGTCTGTGTTGGTGGGGGCAGACATGGTGGTATGTCTCTGTTTTGGTGGGGGCAGACATGGTAGTATGTTTCAGTCTGTGTTGGTGGGGGCAAGCATGGTGGTATGTTTCAGTCTGTGTTGGTGGGGGCAGACATGGTGGTATGTCTCTGTGTTGGTGGGGGCAGACATGGTAGTATGTCTCTGTGTTGGTGGGGGCAGGCATGGTGGTATGTTTCATTCTGTGTTGGTGGGGGCAGACATGGTAGTATGTATCAGTCTGTGTTGGTGGGGGCAGACATGGTGGTATGTCTGTGTTGGTGGGGGCAGGCATGGTGGTATGTCTGTGTTGGTGGGGGCAGACATGGTGGTATGTCTGTGTTGGTGAGGGCAGGCATGGTGGTATGTTTCAGTCTGTTTTGGTGGGGGCAGACATGGTGGTATGTCTCTGTGTTGGTGGGGGCAGGCATGGTGGTATGTCTCTGTGTTGGTGGGGGCAGACATGGTGGTATGTCTGTGTTGGTGAGGGCAGGCATGGTGGTATGTTTCAGTCTGTGTTGGTGGGGGCAGACATGGTGGTATGTCTCTGTGTTGGTGGGGGCAGACATGGTGGTATGTCTCTGTGTTGGTGGGGGCAGACATGGTGGTATGTTTCAGTCTGTGTTGGTGGGGGCAGACATGGTGGTATGTCTGTGTTGGTGGGGGCAGACATGGTAGTATGTTTCAGTGTTGGTGGGGGCAGACATGGTAGTATGTTTCAGTGTTGGTGGGGGCAGACATGGTGGTATGTCTGTGTTGGTGGGGGCAGACATGGTGGTATGTCTCTGTGTTGGTGGGGGCAGGCATGGTGGTATGTTTCATTCTGTGTTGGTGGGGGCAGACATGGTGGTATGTTTCAGTCTGTGTTGGTGGGGGCAGACATGGTGGTATGTATCAGTCTGTGTTGGTGGGGGCAGACATGGTGGTATGTCTGTGTTGGTGGGGGCAGACATGGTGGTATGTCTCTGTGTTGATGGGGGCAGACATGGTGGTATGTCTCTGTGTTGGTGGGGGCAGACATGGTGGTATGTCTCTGTGTTGGTGGGGGCAGACATGGTGGTATGTTTCAGTCTGTGTTGGTGGGGGCAGACATGGTGGTATGTCTCTGTGTTGGTGGGGGCAGACATGGTAGTATGTATCAGTCTGTGTTGGTGGGGGCAGACATGGTGGTATGTCTCTGTTTTGGTGGGGGCAGACATGGTAGTATGTTTCAGTCTGTGTTGGTGGGGGCAAGCATGGTGGTATGTTTCAGTCTGTGTTGGTGGGGGCAGACATGGTGGTATGTCTCTGTGTTGGTGGGGGCAGACATGGTAGTATGTCTCTGTGTTGGTGGGGGCAGGCATGGTGGTATGTCTCTGTGTTGGTGGGGGCAGACATGGTAGTATGTTTCAGTCTGTGTTGGTGGGGGCAGACATGGTGGTATGTCTCTGTGTTGGTGGGGGCAGACATGGTAGTATGTTTCAGTCTGTGTTGGTGGGGGCAGACATGGTGGTATGTCTCTGTGTTGGTGGGGGCAGACATGGTGGTATGTCTCTGTGTTGGTGGGGGCAGACATGGTGGTATGTCTCTGTGTTGGTGGGGGCAGACATGGTGGTATGTTTCAGTCTGTGTTGGTGGGGGCAGACATGGTGGTATGTCTCTGTGTTGGTGGGGGCAGACATGGTGGTATGTTTCAGTCTGTGTTGGTGGGGGCAGACATGGTGGTATGTCTCTGTGTTGGTGGGGGCAGACATGGTAGTATGTATCAGTCTGTGTTGGTGGGGGCAGACATGGTGGTATGTCTCTGTGTTGGTGGGGGCAGACATGGTAGTATGTATCAGTCTGTGTTGGTGGGGGCAGACATGGTGGTATGTCTGTGTTGGTGGGGGCAGGCATGGTGGTATGTCTGTGTTGGTGGGGGCAGACATGGTGGTATGTCTGTGTTGGTGAGGGCAGGCATGGTGGTATGTTTCAGTCTGTTTTGGTGGGGGCAGACATGGTGGTATGTCTCTGTGTTGGTGGGGGCAGGCATGGTGGTATGTCTCTGTGTTGGTGGGGGCAGACATGGTGGTATGTCTGTGTTGGTGAGGGCAGGCATGGTGGTATGTTTCAGTCTGTGTTGGTGGGGGCAGACATGGTGGTATGTCTCTGTGTTGGTGGGGGCAGACATGGTGGTATGTCTCTGTGTTGGTGGGGGCAGACATGGTGGTATGTTTCAGTCTGTGTTGGTGGGGGCAGACATGGTGGTATGTCTGTGTTGGTGGGGGCAGACATGGTAGTATGTTTCAGTGTTGGTGGGGGCAGACATGGTAGTATGTTTCAGTGTTGGTGGGGGCAGACATGGTGGTATGTCTGTGTTGGTGGGGGCAGACATGGTGGTATGTCTCTGTGTTGGTGGGGGCAGGCATGGTGGTATGTTTCAGTCTGTGTTGGTGGGGGCAGACATGGTGGTATGTTTCAGTCTGTGTTGGTGGGGGCAGACATGGTGGTATGTCTGTGTTGGTGGGGGCAGACATGGTGGTATGTCTGTGTTGGTGGGGGCAGACATGGTGGTATGTCTGTGTTGGTGGGGGCAGACATGGTGGTATGTCTGTGTTGGTGGGGGCAGACATAGTGGTATGTCTGTGTTGGTGGGGGCAGGCATGGTGGTATGTTTCAGTCTGTGTTGGTGGGGGCAGACATGGTGGTATGTCTGTGTTGGTGGGGGCAGACATGGTGGTATGTCTGTGTTGGTGGGGGCAGACATGGTGGTATGTCTCTGTGTTGGTGGGGGCAGACATGGTGGTATGTCTGTGTTGGTGGGGGCAGACATGGTGGTATGTCTGTGTTGGTGGGGGCAGACATTGTGGTATGTCTCTGTGTTGGTGGGGGCAGACATGGTGGTATGTCTCTGTGTTGGTGGGGGCAGACATGGTAGTATGTCTCTGTGTTGGTGGGGGCAGGCATGGTGGTATGTCTCTGTGTTGGTGGGGGCAGGCATGGTGGTATGTCTCTGTGTTGGTGGGGGCAGACATGGTAGTATGTTTCAGTCTGTGTTGGTGGGGGCAAGCATGGTGGTATGTTTCAGTCTGTGTTGGTGGGGGCAAGCATGGTGGTATGTTTCAGTCTGTGTTGGTGGGGGCAGACATGGTGGTATGTCTCTGTGTTGGTGGGGGCAGACATGGTAGTATGTTTCAGTCTGTGTTGGTGGGGGCAAGCATGGTGGTATGTTTCAGTCTGTGTTGGTGGGGGCAGACATGGTGGTATGTCTCTGTGTTGGTGGGGGCAGACATGGTAGTATGTTTCAGTCTGTGTGTGTGGGGGCAAGCATGGTGGTATGTTTCAGTCTGTGTTGGTGGGGGCAGACATGGTGGTATGTCTCTGTGTTGGTGGGGGCAGACATGGTAGTATGTTTCAGTCTGTGTTGGTGGGGGCAGACATGGTGGTATGTCTGTGTTGGTGGGGGCAGACATGGTGGTATGTCTCTGTGTTGGTGGGGGCAGACATGGTGGTATGTCTCTGTATTGGTGGGGGCAGACATGGTGGTATGTATCAGTCTGTGTTGGTGGGGGCAGACATGGTGGTATGTCTCTGTGTTGTTGGGGGCAGACATGGTGGTATGTTTCAGTCTGTGTTGGTGGGGGCAGACATGGTGGTATGTTTCAGTCTGTGTTGGTGGGGGCAGACATGGTAGTATGTCTCTGTGTTGGTGGGGGCAGACATGGTGGTATGTCTGTGTTGGTGGGGGCAGACATGGTGGTATGTCTCTGTGTTGATGGGGGCAGACATGGTGGTATGTCTCTGTGTTGGTGGGGGCAGACATGGTGGTATGTCTCTGTGTTGGTGGGGGCAGACATGGTGGTATGTTTCAGTCTGTGTTGGTGGGGGCAGACATGGTGGTATGTCTCTGTGTTGGTGGGGGCAGACATGGTGGTATGTTTCAGTCTGTGTTGGTGGGGGCAGACATGGTGGTATGTCTCTGTGTTGGTGGGGGCAGACATGGTAGTATGTATCAGTCTGTGTTGGTGGGGGCAGACATGGTGGTATGTCTCTGTGTTGGTGGGGGCAGACATGGTAGTATGTATCAGTCTGTGTTGGTGGGGGCAGACATGGTAGTATGTATCAGTCTGTGTTGGTGGGGGCAGACATGGTGGTATGTCTGTGTTGGTGGGGGCAGGCATGGTGGTATGTCTGTGTTGGTGGGGGCAGGCATGGTGGTATGTTTCAGTCTGTGTTGGTGGGGGCAGACATGGTGGTATGTCTCTGTGTTGGTGGGGGCAGGCTTGGTGGTATGTCTCTGTGTTGGTGGGGGCAGACATGGTGGTATGTCTCTGTGTTGGTGGGGGCAGACATGGTGGTATGTCTGTGTTGGTGGGGGCAGGCATGGTGGTATGTTTCAGTCTGTGTTGGTGGGGGCAGAAATGGTGGTATGTCTCTGTGTTGGTGGGGGCAGACATGGTGGTATGTCTCTGTGTTGGTGGGGGCAGGCATGGTGGTATGATTCAGTCTGTGTTGGTGGGGGCAGACATGGTGGTATGTCTGTGTTGGTGGGGCAGACATGGTAGTATGTATCAGTCTGTGTTGGTGGGGGCAGACATGGTGGTATGTCTGTGTTGGTGGGGGCAGGCATGGTGGTATGTCTGTGTTGGTGGGGGCAGGCATGGTGGTATGTTTCAGTCTGTGTTGGTGGGGGCAGACATGGTGGTATGTCTCTGTGTTGGTGGGGGCAGACATGGTGGTATGTCTCTGTGTTGGTGGGGGCAGGCATGGTGGTATGTCTCTGTGTTGGTGGGGGCAGACATGGTGGTATGTCTCTGTGTTGGTGGGGGCAGGCATGGTGGTATGTCTCTGTGTTGGTGGGGGCAGACATGGTGGTATGTATCAGTCTGTGTTGGTGGGGGCAGACATGGTGGTATGTCTCTGTGTTGGTGGGGGCAGGCATGGTGGTATGTCTGTGTTGGTGGGGGCAGACATGGTGGTATGTCTGTGTTGGTGGGGGCAGGCATGGTGGTATGTTTCAGTCTGTGTTGGTGGGGGCAGACATGGTGGTATGTCTGTGTTGGTGGGGGCAAACATGGTGGTATGTCTCTGTGTTGGTGGGGGCAGGCATGGTGGTATGTCTCTGTGTTGGTGGGGGCAGGCATGGTGGTATGTCTCTGTGTTGGTGGGGGCAGACATGGTGGTATATTTCAGTCTGTGTTGGTGGGGGCAGACATGGTGGTATGTATCAGTCTGTGTTGGTGGGGGCAGACATGGTGGTATGTCTGTGTTGGTGGGGGCAGACATGGTGGTATGTCTCTGTGTTGATGGGGGCAGACATGGTGGTATGTCTCTGTGTTGGTGGGGGCAGACATGGTGGTATGTCTCTGTGTTGGTGGGGGCAGACATGGTGGTATGTTTCAGTCTGTGTTGGTGGGGGCAGACATGGTGGTATGTCTCTGTGTTGGTGGGGGCAGACATGGTAGTATGTATCAGTCTGTGTTGGTGGGGGCAGACATGGTAGTATGTATCAGTCTGTGTTGGTGGGGGCAGACATGGTGGTATGTCTGTGTTGGTGGGGGCAGGCATGGTGGTATGTCTGTGTTGGTGGGGGCAGGCATGGTGGTATGTTTCAGTCTGTGTTGGTGGGGGCAGACATGGTGGTATGTCTCTGTGTTGGTGGGGGCAGGCATGGTGGTATGTCTCTGTGTTGGTGGGGGCAGACATGGTGGTATGTCTCTGTGTTGGTGGGGGCAGACATGGTGGTATGTCTGTGTTGGTGGGGGCAGGCATGGTGGTATGTTTCAGTCTGTGTTGGTGGGGGCAGACATGGTGGTATGTTTCAGTCTGTGTTGGTGGGGGCAGACATGGTGGTATGTCTGTGTTGGTGGGGGCAGACATGGTGGTATGTCTGTGTTGGTGGGGGCATACATGGTGGTATGTCTGTGTTGGTGGGGGCAGACATGGTGGTATGTCTGTGTTGGTGGGGGCAGGCATGGTGGTATGTTTCAGTCTGTGTTGGTGGGGGCAGACATGGTGGTATGTCTGCGTTGGTGGGGGCAGACATGGTGGTATGTCTCTGTGTTGGTGGGGGCAGACATGGTGGTATGTCTCTGTGTTGGTGGGGGCAGGCATGGTGGTATGTCTCTGTGTTGGTGGGGGCAGACATGGTGGTATGTCTCTGTGTTGGTGGGGGCAGGCATGGTGGTATGTCTCTGTGTTGGTGGGGGCAGGCATGGTGGTATGTCTCTGTGTTGGTGGGGGCAGACATGGTGGTATGTATCAGTCTGTGTTGGTGGGGGCAGACATGGTGGTATGTCTCTGTGTTGGTGGGGGCAGGCATGGTGGTATGTCTGTTTTGGTGGGGGCAGACATGGTGGTATGTCTGTGTTGGTGGGGGCAGGCATGGTGGTATGTTTCAGTCTGTGTTGGTGGGGGCAGACATGGTGGTATGTCTGTGTTGGTGGGGGCAAACATGGTGGTATGTCTCTGTGTTGGTGGGGGCAGGCATGGTGGTATGTCTCTGTGTTGGTGGGGGCAGGCATGGTGGTATGTCTCTGTGTTGGTGGGGGCAGACATGGTGGTATATTTCAGTCTGTGTTGGTGGGGGCAGACATGGTGGTATGTATCAGTCTGTGTTGGTGGGGGCAGACATGGTGGTATGTCTCTGTGTTGGTGGGGGCAGGCATGGTGGTATGTCTCTGTGTTGGTGGGGGCAGGCATGGTGGTATGTCTCTGTGTTGGTGGGGGCAGACATGGTGGTATATTTCAGTCTGTGTTGGTGGGGGCAGACATGGTGGTATGTTTCAGTCTGTGTTGGTGGGGGCAGACATGGTGGTATGTCTGTGTTGGTGGGGGCAGACATGGTGGTATGTCTCTGTGTTGGTGGGGGCAGACATGGTAGTATGTCTCTGTGTTGGTGGGGGCAGGCATGGTGGTATGTCTGTGTTGGTGGGGGCAGGCATGGTGGTATGTTTCAGTCTGTGTTGGTGGGGGCAGACATGGTGGTATGTCTGTGTTGGTGGGGGCAGACATGGTGGTATGTCTCTGTGTTGGTGGGGGCAGGCATGGTGGTATGTTTCAGTCTGTGTTGGTGGGGGCAGACATGGTAGTATGTCTCTGTGTTGGTGGGGGCAGGCATGGTGGTATGTCTCTGTGTTGGTGGGGGCAGGCATGGTGGTATGTTTCAGTCTGTGTTGGTGGGGGCAGACATGGTGGTATGTCTGTGTTGGTGGGGGCAGACATGGTGGTATGTCTCTGTGTTGGTGGGGGCAGACATGGTGGTATGTATCAGTCTGTGTTGGTGGGGGCAGACATGGTGGTATGTCTCTGTGTTGGTGGGGGCAGGCATGGTGGTATGTCTCTGTGTTGGTGGGGGCAGGCATGGTGGTATGTCTCTGTGTTGGTGGGGGCAGACATGGTGGTATATTTCAGTCTGTGTTGGTGGGGGCAGACATGGTGGTATGTTTCAGTCTGTGTTGGTGGGGGCAGACATGGTGGTATGTCTGTGTTGATGGGGGCAGACATGGTGGTATGTCTCTGTGTTGGTGGGGGCAGACATGGTAGTATGTCTCTGTGTTGGTGGGGGCAGGCATGGTGGTATGTCTGTGTTGGTGGGGGCAGGCATGGTGGTATGTTTCAGTCTGTGTTGGTGGGGGCAGACATGGTGGTATGTCTGTGTTGGTGGGGGCAGACATGGTGGTATGTCTCTGTGTTGGTGGGGGCAGGCATGGTGGTATGTTTCAGTCTGTGTTGGTGGGGGCAGACATGGTAATATGTCTCTGTGTTGGTGGGGGCAGGCATGGTGGTATGTCTCTGTGTTGGTGGGGGCAGGCATGGTGGTATGTTTCAGTCTGTGTTGGTGGGGGCAGACATGGTGGTATGTCTGTGTTGGTGGGGGCAGACATGGTGGTATGTCTCTGTGTTGGTGGGGGCAGGCATGGTGGTATGTTTCAGTCTGTGTTGGTGGGGGCAGACATGGTAGTATGTCTCTGTGTTGGTGGGGGCAGGCATGGTGGTATGTCTCTGTGTTGGTGGGGCAGGCATGGTGGTATGTTTCAGTCTGTGTTGGTGGGGGCAGACATGGTGGTATGTTTCAGTCTGTGTTGGTGGGGGCAGGCATGGTGGTATGTTTCAGTCTGTGTTGGTGGGGGCAGACATGGTAGTATGTCTCTGTGTTGGTGGGGGCAGGCATGGTGGTATGTCTCTGTGTTGGTGGGGGCAGACATGGTGGTATGTATCAGTCTGTGTTGGTGGGGGCAGGCATGGTGGTATGTATCAGTCTGTGTTGGTGGGGGCAGACATGATGGTATGTATCAGTCTGTGTTGGTGGGGGCAGACATGGTGGTATGTATCAGTCTGTGTTGGTGGGGGCAGGCATGGTGGTATGTATCAGTCTGTGTTGGTGGGGGCAGACATGATGGTATGTATCAGTCTGTGTTGGTGGGGGCAGACATGGTGGTATGTTTCAGTCTGTGTTGGTGGGGGCAGACATGGTGGTATGTATCAGTCTGTGTTGGTGGGGGCAGACATGGTGGTATGTCTCTGTGTTGGTGGGGGCAGGCATGGTGGTATGTCTCTGTGTTGGTGGGGGCAGACATGGTGGTATGTCTCTGTGTTGGTGGGGGCAGGCATGGTGGTATGTCTCTGTGTTGGTGGGGGCAGGCATGGTGGTATGTCTCTGTGTTGGTGGGGGCAGACATGGTGGTATGTATCAGTCTGTGTTGGTGGGGGCAGACATGGTGGTATGTCTCTGTGTTGGTGGGGGCAGGCATGGTGGTATGTCTGTGTTGGTGGGGGCAGACATGGTGGTATGTCTGTGTTGGTGGGGGCAGGCATGGTGGTATGTTTCAGTCTGTGTTGGTGGGGGCAGACATGGTGGTATGTCTGTGTTGGTGGGGGCAAACATGGTGGTATGTCTCTGTGTTGGTGGGGGCAGGCATGGTGGTATGTCTCTGTGTTGGTGGGGGCAGGCATGGTGGTATGTCTCTGTGTTGGTGGGGGCAGACATGGTGGTATATTTCAGTCTGTGTTGGTGGGGGCAGACATGGTGGTATGTATCAGTCTGTGTTGGTGGGGGCAGACATGGTGGTATGTCTCTGTGTTGGTGGGGGCAGGCATGGTGGTATGTCTCTGTGTTGGTGGGGGCAGGCATGGTGGTATGTCTCTGTGTTGGTGGGGGCAGACATGGTGGTATATTTCAGTCTGTGTTGGTGGGGGCAGACATGGTGGTATGTTTCAGTCTGTGTTGGTGGGGGCAGACATGGTGGTATGTCTGTGTTGGTGGGGGCAGACATGGTGGTATGTCTCTGTGTTGGTGGGGGCAGACATGGTAGTATGTCTCTGTGTTGGTGGGGGCAGGCATGGTGGTATGTCTGTGTTGGTGGGGGCAGGCATGGTGGTATGTTTCAGTCTGTGTTGGTGGGGGCAGACATGGTGGTATGTCTGTGTTGGTGGGGGCAGACATGGTGGTATGTCTCTGTGTTGGTGGGGGCAGGCATGGTGGTATGTTTCAGTCTGTGTTGGTGGGGGCAGACATGGTAGTATGTCTCTGTGTTGGTGGGGGCAGGCATGGTGGTATGTCTCTGTGTTGGTGGGGGCAGGCATGGTGGTATGTTTCAGTCTGTGTTGGTGGGGGCAGACATGGTGGTATGTCTGTGTTGGTGGGGGCAGACATGGTGGTATGTCTCTGTGTTGGTGGGGGCAGACATGGTGGTATGTATCAGTCTGTGTTGGTGGGGGCAGACATGGTGGTATGTCTCTGTGTTGGTGGGGGCAGGCATGGTGGTATGTCTCTGTGTTGGTGGGGGCAGGCATGGTGGTATGTCTCTGTGTTGGTGGGGGCAGACATGGTGGTATATTTCAGTCTGTGTTGGTGGGGGCAGACATGGTGGTATGTTTCAGTCTGTGTTGGTGGTGGCAGACATGGTGGTATGTCTGTGTTGGTGGGGGCAGACATGGTGGTATGTCTCTGTGTTGGTGGGGGCAGACATGGTAGTATGTCTCTGTGTTGGTGGGGGCAGGCATGGTGGTATGTCTGTGTTGGTGGGGGCAGACATGGTGGTATGTCTGTGTTGGTGGGGGCAGACATGGTGGTATGTCTCTGTGTTGGTGGGGGCAGGCATGGTGGTATGTTTCAGTCTGTGTTGGTGGGGGCAGACATGGTAGTATGTCTCTGTGTTGGTGGGGGCAGGCATGGTGGTATGTCTCTGTGTTGGTGGGGGCAGGCATGGTGGTATGTTTCAGTCTGTGTTGGTGGGGGCAGACATGGTGGTATGTCTGTGTTGGTGGGGGCAGACATGGTGGTATGTCTCTGTGTTGGTGGGGGCAGGCATGGTGGTATGTTTCAGTCTGTGTTGGTGGGGGCAGACATGGTAGTATGTCTCTGTGTTGGTGGGGGCAGGCATGGTGGTATGTCTCTGTGTTGGTGGGGCAGGCATGGTGGTATGTTTCAGTCTGTGTTGGTGGGGGCAGACATGGTGGTATGTTTCAGTCTGTGTTGGTGGGGGCAGGCATGGTGGTATGTTTCAGTCTGTGTTGGTGGGGGCAGACATGGTAGTATGTCTCTGTGTTGGTGGGGGCAGGCATGGTGGTATGTCTCTGTGTTGGTGGGGGCAGACATGGTGGTATGTATCAGTCTGTGTTGGTGGGGGCAGGCATGGTGGTATGTATCAGTCTGTGTTGGTGGGGGCAGACATGATGGTATGTATCAGTCTGTGTTGGTGGGGGCAGACATGGTGGTATGTATCAGTCTGTGTTGGTGGGGGCAGGCATGGTGGTATGTATCAGTCTGTGTTGGTGGGGGCAGACATGATGGTATGTATCAGTCTGTGTTGGTGGGGGCAGACATGGTGGTATGTTTCAGTCTGTGTTGGTGGGGGCAGACATGGTGGTATGTATCAGTCTGTGTTGGTGGGGGCAGACATGGTGGTATGTCTCTGTGTTGGTGGGGGCAGGCATGGTGGTATGTCTCTGTGTTGGTGGGGGCAGACATGGTGGTATGTCTCTGTGTTGGTGGGGGCAGGCATGGTGGTATGTCTCTGTGTTGGTGGGGGCAGGCATGGTGGTATGTCTCTGTGTTGGTGGGGGCAGACATGGTGGTATGTATCAGTCTGTGTTGGTGGGGGCAGACATGGTGGTATGTCTCTGTGTTGGTGGGGGCAGGCATGGTGGTATGTCTGTGTTGGTGGGGGCAGACATGGTGGTATGTCTGTGTTGGTGGGGGCAGGCATGGTGGTATGTTTCAGTCTGTGTTGGTGGGGGCAGACATGGTGGTATGTCTGTGTTGGTGGGGGCAAACATGGTGGTATGTCTCTGTGTTGGTGGGGGCAGGCATGGTGGTATGTCTCTGTGTTGGTGGGGGCAGGCATGGTGGTATGTCTCTGTGTTGGTGGGGGCAGACATGGTGGTATATTTCAGTCTGTGTTGGTGGGGGCAGACATGGTGGTATGTATCAGTCTGTGTTGGTGGGGGCAGACATGGTGGTATGTCTCTGTGTTGGTGGGGGCAGGCATGGTGGTATGTCTCTGTGTTGGTGGGGGCAGGCATGGTGGTATGTCTCTGTGTTGGTGGGGGCAGACATGGTGGTATATTTCAGTCTGTGTTGGTGGGGGCAGACATGGTGGTATGTTTCAGTCTGTGTTGGTGGGGGCAGACATGGTGGTATGTCTGTGTTGGTGGGGGCAGACATGGTGGTATGTCTCTGTGTTGGTGGGGGCAGACATGGTAGTATGTCTCTGTGTTGGTGGGGGCAGGCATGGTGGTATGTCTGTGTTGGTGGGGGCAGGCATGGTGGTATGTTTCAGTCTGTGTTGGTGGGGGCAGACATGGTGGTATGTCTGTGTTGGTGGGGGCAGACATGGTGGTATGTCTCTGTGTTGGTGGGGGCAGGCATGGTGGTATGTTTCAGTCTGTGTTGGTGGGGGCAGACATGGTAGTATGTCTCTGTGTTGGTGGGGGCAGGCATGGTGGTATGTCTCTGTGTTGGTGGGGGCAGGCATGGTGGTATGTTTCAGTCTGTGTTGGTGGGGGCAGACATGGTGGTATGTCTGTGTTGGTGGGGGCAGACATGGTGGTATGTCTCTGTGTTGGTGGGGGCAGACATGGTGGTATGTATCAGTCTGTGTTGGTGGGGGCAGACATGGTGGTATGTCTCTGTGTTGGTGGGGGCAGGCATGGTGGTATGTCTCTGTGTTGGTGGGGGCAGGCATGGTGGTATGTCTCTGTGTTGGTGGGGGCAGACATGGTGGTATATTTCAGTCTGTGTTGGTGGGGGCAGACATGGTGGTATGTTTCAGTCTGTGTTGGTGGTGGCAGACATGGTGGTATGTCTGTGTTGGTGGGGGCAGACATGGTGGTATGTCTCTGTGTTGGTGGGGGCAGACATGGTAGTATGTCTCTGTGTTGGTGGGGGCAGGCATGGTGGTATGTCTGTGTTGGTGGGGGCAGACATGGTGGTATGTCTGTGTTGGTGGGGGCAGACATGGTGGTATGTCTCTGTGTTGGTGGGGGCAGGCATGGTGGTATGTTTCAGTCTGTGTTGGTGGGGGCAGACATGGTAGTATGTCTCTGTGTTGGTGGGGGCAGGCATGGTGGTATGTCTCTGTGTTGGTGGGGGCAGGCATGGTGGTATGTTTCAGTCTGTGTTGGTGGGGGCAGACATGGTGGTATGTCTGTGTTGGTGGGGGCAGACATGGTGGTATGTCTCTGTGTTGGTGGGGGCAGGCATGGTGGTATGTTTCAGTCTGTGTTGGTGGGGGCAGACATGGTAGTATGTCTCTGTGTTGGTGGGGGCAGGCATGGTGGTATGTCTCTGTGTTGGTGGGGCAGGCATGGTGGTATGTTTCAGTCTGTGTTGGTGGGGGCAGACATGGTGGTATGTTTCAGTCTGTGTTGGTGGGGGCAGGCATGGTGGTATGTTTCAGTCTGTGTTGGTGGGGGCAGACATGGTAGTATGTCTCTGTGTTGGTGGGGGCAGGCATGGTGGTATGTCTCTGTGTTGGTGGGGGCAGACATGGTGGTATGTATCAGTCTGTGTTGGTGGGGGCAGGCATGGTGGTATGTATCAGTCTGTGTTGGTGGGGGCAGACATGATGGTATGTATCAGTCTGTGTTGGTGGGGGCAGACATGGTGGTATGTATCAGTCTGTGTTGGTGGGGGCAGGCATGGTGGTATGTATCAGTCTGTGTTGGTGGGGGCAGACATGATGGTATGTATCAGTCTGTGTTGGTGGGGGCAGACATGGTGGTATGTTTCAGTCTGTGTTGGTGGGGGCAGACATGGTGGTATGTATCAGTCTGTGTTGGTGGGGGCAGACATGGTGGTATGTCTCTGTGTTGGTGGGGGCAGGCATGGTGGTATGTCTCTGTGTTGGTGGGGGCAGGCATGGTGGTATGTTTCAGTCTGTGTTGGTGGGGGCAGACATGGTAGTATGTCTCTGTGTTGGTGGGGGCAGGCATGGTGGTATGTCTCTGTGTTGGTGGGGGCAGGCATGGTGGTATGTTTCAGTCTGTGTTGGTGGGGGCAGACATGGTGGTATGTCTGTGTTGGTGGGGGCAGACATGGTGGTATGTCTCTGTGTTGGTGGGGGCAGGCATGGTGGTATGTTTCAGTCTGTGTTGGTGGGGGCAGACATGGTAGTATGTCTCTGTGTTGGTGGGGGCAGGCATGGTGGTATGTCTCTGTGTTGGTGGGGCAGGCATGGTGGTATGTTTCAGTCTGTGTTGGTGGGGGCAGACATGGTGGTATGTTTCAGTCTGTGTTGGTGGGGGCAGGCATGGTGGTATGTTTCAGTCTGTGTTGGTGGGGGCAGATATGGTAGTATGTCTCTGTGTTGGTGGGGGCAGGCATGGTGGTATGTCTCTGTGTTGGTGGGGGCAGACATGTTGGTATGTATCAGTCTGTGTTGGTGGGGGCAGGCATGGTGGTATGTATCAGTCTGTGTTGGTGGGGGTAGACATGATGGTATGTATCAGTCTGTGTTGGTGGGGGCAGACATGGTGGTATGTATCAGTCTGTGTTGGTGGGGGCAGGCATGGTGGTATGTATCAGTCTGTGTTGGTGGGGGCAGACATGATGGTATGTATCAGTCTGTGTTGGTGGGGGCAGACATGGTGGTATGTTTCAGTCTGTGTTGGTGGGGGCAGACATGGTGGTATGTATCAGTCTGTGTTGGTGGGGGCAGACATGGTGGTATGTCTCTGTGTTGGTGGGGGCAGGCATGGTGGTATGTCTCTGTGTTGGTGGGGGCAGACATGGTGGTATGTCTCTGTGTTGGTGGGGGCAGGCATGGTGGTATGTCTCTGTGTTGGTGGGGGCAGGCATGGTGGTATGTCTCTGTGTTGGTGGGGGCAGACATGGTGGTATGTATCAGTCTGTGTTGGTGGGGGCAGACATGGTGGTATGTCTCTGTGTTGGTGGGGGCAGGCATGGTGGTATGTCTGTGTTGGTGGGGGCAGACATGGTGGTATGTCTGTGTTGGTGGGGGCAGGCATGGTGGTATGTTTCAGTCTGTGTTGGTGGGGGCAGACATGGTGGTATGTCTGTGTTGGTGGGGGCAAACATGGTGGTATGTCTCTGTGTTGGTGGGGGCAGGCATGGTGGTATGTCTCTGTGTTGGTGGGGGCAGGCATGGTGGTATGTCTCTGTGTTGGTGGGGGCAGACATGGTGGTATATTTCAGTCTGTGTTGGTGGGGGCAGACATGGTGGTATGTATCAGTCTGTGTTGGTGGGGGCAGACATGGTGGTATGTCTCTGTGTTGGTGTGGGCAGGCATGGTGGTATGTCTCTGTGTTGGTGGGGGCAGGCATGGTGGTATGTCTCTGTGTTGGTGGGGGCAGACATGGTGGTATATTTCAGTCTGTGTTGGTGGGGGCAGACATGGTGGTATGTTTCAGTCTGTGTTGGTGGGGGCAGACATGGTGGTATGTCTGTGTTGGTGGGGGCAGACATGGTGGTATGTCTCTGTGTTGGTGGGGGCAGACATGGTAGTATGTCTCTGTGTTGGTGGGGGCAGACATGGTGGTATGTCTCTGTGTTGGTGGGGGCAGGCATGGTGGTATGTCTGTGTTGGTGGGGGCAGGCATGGTGGTATGTTTCAGTCTGTGTTGGTGGGGGCAGACATGGTGGTATGTCTGTGTTGGTGGGGGCAGACATGGTGGTATGTCTCTGTGTTGGTGGGGGCAGGCATGGTGGTATGTTTCAGTCTGTGTTGGTGGGGGCAGACATGGTAGTATGTATCAGTCTGTGTTGGTGGGGGCAGACATGGTGGTATGTCTCTGTGTTGGTGGGGGCAGGCATGGTGGTATGTCTCTGTGTTGGTGGGGGCAGACATGGTGGTATGTCTCTGTGTTGGTGGGGGCAGGCATGGTGGTATGTCTCTGTGTTGGTGGGGGCAGGCATGGTGGTATGTCTCTGTGTTGGTGGGGGCAGACATGGTGGTATGTATCAGTCTGTGTTGGTGGGGGCAGACATGGTGGTATGTCTCTGTGTTGGTGGGGGCAGGCATGGTGGTATGTCTGTGTTGGTGGGGGCAGACATGGTGGTATGTCTGTGTTGGTGGGGGCAGGCATGGTGGTATGTTTCAGTCTGTGTTGGTGGGGGCAGACATGGTGGTATGTCTGTGTTGGTGGGGGCAAACATGGTGGTATGTCTCTGTTTTGGTGGGGGCAGGCATGGTGGTATGTCTCTGTGTTGGTGGGGGCAGGCATGGTGGTATGTCTCTGTGTTGGTGGGGGCAGACATGGTGGTATATTTCAGTCTGTGTTGGTGGGGGCAGACATGGTGGTATGTATCAGTCTGTGTTGGTGGGGGCAGACATGGTGGTATGTCTCTGTGTTGGTGTGGGCAGGCATGGTGGTATGTCTCTGTGTTGGTGGGGGCAGGCATGGTGGTATGTCTCTGTGTTGGTGGGGGCAGACATGGTGGTATATTTCAGTCTGTGTTGGTGGGGGCAGACATGGTGGTATGTTTCAGTCTGTGTTGGTGGGGGCAGACATGGTGGTATGTCTGTGTTGGTGGGGGCAGACATGGTGGTATGTCTCTGTGTTGGTGGGGGCAGACATGGTAGTATGTCTCTGTGTTGGTGGGGGCAGACATGGTGGTATGTCTCTGTGTTGGTGGGGGCAGGCATGGTGGTATGTCTGTGTTGGTGGGGGCAGGCATGGTGGTATGTTTCAGTCTGTGTTGGTGGGGGCAGACATGGTGGTATGTCTGTGTTGGTGGGGGCAGACATGGTGGTATGTCTCTGTGTTGGTGGGGGCAGGCATGGTGGTATGTTTCAGTCTGTGTTGGTGGGGGCAGACATGGTAGTATGTCTCTGTGTTGGTGGGGGCAGGCATGGTGGTATGTCTCTGTGTTGGTGGGGGCAGACATGGTGGTATGTTTCAGTCTGTGTTGGTGGGGGCAGACATGGTGGTATGTCTGTGTTGGTGGGGGCAGACATGGTGGTATGTCTCTGTGTTGGTGGGGGCAGGCATGGTGGTATGTTTCAGTCTGTGTTGGTGGGGGCAGACATGGTAGTATGTCTCTGTGTTGGTGGGGGCAGGCATGGTGGTATGTCTCTGTGTTGGTGGGGCAGGCATGGTGGTATGTTTCAGTCTGTGTTGGTGGGGGCAGACATGGTGGTATGTTTCAGTCTGTGTTGGTGGGGGCAGGCATGGTGGTATGTTTCAGTCTGTGTTGGTGGGGGCAGACATGGTAGTATGTCTCTGTGTTGGTGGGGGCAGGCATGGTGGTATGTCTCTGTGTTGGTGGGGGCAGACATGGTGGTATGTATCAGTCTGTGTTGGTGGGGGCAGGCATGGTGGTATGTATCAGTCTGTGTTGGTGGGGGCAGACATGATGGTATGTATCAGTCTGTGTTGGTGGGGGCAGACATGGTGGTATGTATCAGTCTGTGTTGGTGGGGGCAGGCATGGTGGTATGTATCAGTCTGTGTTGGTGGGGGCAGACATGATGGTATGTATCAGTCTGTGTTGGTGGGGGCAGACATGGTGGTATGTTTCAGTCTGTGTTGGTGGGGGCAGACATGGTGGTATGTATCAGTCTGTGTTGGTGGGGGCAGACATGGTGGTATGTCTCTGTGTTGGTGGGGGCAGACATGGTGGTATGTATCAGTCTGTGTTGGTGGGGGCAGACATGGTGGTATGTATCAGTCTGTGTTGGTGGGGGCAGACATGGTGGTATGTCTCCTGAGCTGTTTTTGCTGTCTCTTTATGCTCCTCCCCTCCCCCCCCCACCTCTGCACACCGCTCCAGCAGAGCTGTCTCTTTATGCTCCTCCCCCCACCTCTGCACACCGCTCCAGCAGAGCTGTCTCTTTATTCCCCCCCCCCACCGCTCCAGCAGAGCTGTCTCTTTATGCCCCCCCCCACCGCTCCAGCAGAGCTGTCTCTTTATGCCCCCCCCCCCACCGCTCCAGCAGAGCTGTCTCTTTATGCCCCCCCCCCCCCCACCTCTGCACACCGCTCCAGCAGAGCTGTCTCTTTATGCCCCCCCCCCACCGCTCCAGCAGAGCTGTCTCTTTATGCCCCCCCCCCCACCGCTCCAGCAGAGCTGTCTCTTTATGCCCCCCCCCCACCTCTGCACACCGCTCCAGCAGAGCTGTCTCTTTATGCCCCCCCCCCACCGCTCCAGCAGAGCTGTCTCTTTATGCCCCCCCCCCCACCTCTGCACACCGCTCCAGCAGAGCTGTCTCTTTATGCCCCCCCCCCCACCGCTCCAGCAGAGCTGTCTCTTTATGCCCCCCCCCCACCTCTGCACACCGCTCCAGCAGAGCTGTCTCTTTATGCCCCCCCCCCCCACCTCTGCACACCGCTCCAGCAGAGCTGTCTCTTTATGCCCCCCCCCCCACCGCTCCAGCAGAGCTGTCTCTTTATGCCCCCCCCCCCACCTCTGCACACCGCTCCAGCAGAGCTGTCTCTTTATGCCCCCCCCCCCCCCCCCCCACCGCTCCAGCAGAGCTGTCTCTTTATGCCCCCCCCCCCCCCCCCCCCCACCGCTCCAGCAGAGCTGTCTCCAGATGGAACGGTCTGCAGCAGCATCCTCCAGGTCTGTGGGTTCGATGTTGCATTTCTTCAGTCACGTTTTTAACTGGTCCTTCATCTGCCCCCTGTAGACCGCCGGCCAAGGTGTAGCTGGCCATGCAGGATCTTCCGCGGAGAGCGCTCCTGAGACATTCTAATGACATGCCCAAGCCAGCGCAGTTGGTGTTGGGTGACCATGGCCTCGATACTGTGTATGGGGCACACGGTCGCACCAGGTGATTCCCAGGATGCACTGCAGGCATCTTATGTGGAATTGCTCTAGCTGCTTGTTGTGATGACTGTAAGTGACCCAGGCTTCACAGCTCTAAAGAGGTGTGGTGATGCAGACGGCTTGATCAAATCAAATCAAATATTATTCGTCACACGAGCCGAATACAACATTTCACCTTACCGTGAAATGCTTACTTACGAGCCCCTAACCAACAATGCAGTTAACTCTTATTTTTCTTGAGAAAATATTGAACTAAAGTAAAAAAATAGAAGCGTAAAAATATAAAACTATAACAAGGCTCTACAGTGCATTCAGGAAGTACTCAGAGACCTTGAATTTTTCCACATTTTGTTATGTTACAGCCTTATTCTAAAATGTATTAAATCGCCTTTTTCCCCTCATCAATCTACACACAATACACTCATAATGACAAATCAAGAACTGTTTTTTAGAATTTTTTGCAAATGTATAAAAAAAACATACTGAAATATCATATTTACGTAAGTATTCAGATCCTTTACTCAGTACTTTGTTGAAACACCTTTGGCAGCAATTACGGCCTCAAGTCTTCTTGGGTATGATGCTACAAGCTTGGCACACGTGTATTTGGGGAGTTTCTCCCATTCTTCTCTGCAGATCCGTTCAAGCTCTGTCAGGTTGGGTGGGGAGCGTCGCTGCACAGCTATTTTCAGGTCTCTCCAGAGATGTTTGATCGGGTTCAAGTCCAGGCTCTGGCTGGGCCACTCAAAGATATTCAGAGTCTTGTCTCAAAGCCACTCCTGCGTTGTCTTAGCTGTGTGCTTAGGGTTGTTGTCAGAGAGATCAAGGATCTCTCTGTACTTTGCTCCGTTCATCTTTCCCTCGATCCTGACTAGTCTCCCAGTCCCTGCCGCTGATAAACATCCCTACAGCATGACGCTGCCACCATCATACTTCACCGTAGGGATGGTGCCAGGTTTCCTCCAGACGTGACGTTTGGCATTCAGGCCAAAGAGATCAATCTTGCTTTCATCAGACCAGAGAATATTGTTTCTCATGGTCTGAGAGTCCTTTGGGTGCCTTTTGGCAAACTCCAAGCGGGCTGTTATGCCTTTTACTGAAGAGTGGCTTCCGTCTGGCCACTCTACCATAAAGGCCTGATTGGTGGAGTGCTGCAGAGATGGTTGTCTTTCTGGAAGGTTCCCGTATCTCCACAAAGGAACTCTGGAGCTCTGTCAGAGTGACCATTGGGTTCTTGGTCACCTCCCTGACCAAGTCCCTTCTCCCCGATTGCTCAGTTTGGCCGGGTGACCAGCTCTAGGAAGAGTCTTGGTGGTTCCAAACTTCCTCCATTTAAAATTGATGGAGGCCACTGTGTTCATGGGGACCTTCAATGCTGCAGACATTGTTTTGTACCCTTCCCCAGATCTGTGCCTCGACACAATCCTGTCTCGGAGCTCAATTTCGAGTCTCATAGCAAAAGATCTGAATACTTATGTAAATAAGGTATTTATGTTTTTAGTTTTTAACACATTTGCAAAACAATTCTAAAAACCTGTTTTTGCTTTGTCATTAAGGGGTATTGTATGTAGATTGATGAGGAACACGTTTTTTGAAATACATTTTTGAGTAAGTCTGTAACGTAACAAAATGTAGATAAAGTCAAGGGGGTACTTTCCTTATTTTTTCTGTATATAAGCATTGTATATACAGGGGCTACTGGTACAGAGTCAAGATGCTGGGGTACAGGTTAGTCAAGATAATTGAGGTAATATGTACATGTAGGTAGGCGTAAAGTGACTACGCATAGATAATAAATAGCGAGTAGCAGCAGTGTAAAATAAAAAAAGGGGGGGGTCAATGCAAATAGTCTGGTTAGCCGTTTTATTAGCTGTTCAGCAGTGTTATGGCTTGGGGGGGTAGAAGATGTTAAGAAGCCTCTTGGACCTAGACTTGGTGCTCCGGTACCGCCCGCCATGTGGTAGCAGAGAGAACAGTCTATGAATCGGGTGGCTGGAGTCTTTGGCAATTTCTAGGGCCTTCCTCTGACCACGCCTGGTATAGAGATCCTAGATGGCAGGAAGCTTAGCCCCAGTGATGTGCTCAGCTGTACGCACTACCCTCTGTAGTGCCTTGCTGTCGGAGGCCAAGCAGTTGCCATACCAGGCGGTGATGCAACCAGTCAAGATGCTCTCGATGGTGCAACTGTAGAACTTTTTGTTTTGGTCAAACAGTCATGGGTGAACAGGGAGTACAGGGGGGACTAAGCACACACCCCTGAGGGCCCCCTGTGTTGAAGATCAGTGTGGCAGATGTGTTGTTGCCTACCCTTACCACCTGTGGGCGGCCCGTCAGGAAGTCCAGGATCCAATTGCAGAGGAAAGTGTTTAGTCCCAGGGTCCTTAGCTTAATGATGAGCTTTGAGGGCACTATGGTGTTGAACTCTGAGCTGTAGTCAATGAACAGTATTCTCACGTAGGTGTTCCTTTTGTCCAGGTGGGAAAGGGCAGTGTGGAGTGCAATAGAGGTTGTGTCATCTGTGGATCTGTTGGGGCGGTATGCGAATTGGAGTGGGTCTAGGGTTTCCTGGGATGATGGTGTTGATGTGAGCCATGACCAGCCTTTCAAAGCACTTCATGGCTACAGACGTGAGTGCTACGAGTCGGTAGTCATTTAGGCAGGATACCTTGGCGACTTTGGTGTGGAGGTGCAGATCCCTGTTTTGGAAGGCCCTACGTCACACACACACACAACCATGCACAACTGCACATGCACACTCTCAGTATCCTTGTGATGTCCGCCTGTTGAGATGAGAAAACTAGATAGACTGTAGAATAGCCAGCAGCATAGCTGGAGGACTAGTTAGTCTATTGGCTTGTCAGTATAGGCAGTGTGGATCTCCCATCCCCTCCCTGCAGCCAATCGGTGAACTAAAGACTCTTACGTAATCCTACTAAATTGAAACGGTGACGGAGAGAGTAGAGAACAGGGTTTATTTAAGAATGGGAATCAGCTTAGAGACTTCAAAGCTACTAATACAGAAGCAGTATGTGATGTGTGTGTATGTGGGATTATAGAGAGAGACATCGAACAATGACAATGAGAATATATTACAGCATCGTCCTCCTCCTCTCTATTTCATCTGTGCCATGGTTCCTTCCTGCTTTCAGTCACAATTCTTCAAAAGAGGAATTTTAAGTCTCCTTAGTTTACCTGATAGTTCACTTCCCTGTTTCACACTCTCTCTCTCTCTCTCTCTCTCTCTCTCTCTCTCTCTCTCTCTCTCTCTCTCTCTCTCTCTCTCTCTCTCTCTCCCTCCCTCTCTCTCTCTCTCTCTCTGTCTCTCTTTCTCTTTCTCTCTCTCTCTCTCTCTCTCTCTCTCTCTCTCTCTCTCTCTCTCTCTCTCTCTCTCTCTCTCTCTCTCTCTCTCTCTCTCTCTCTCTCTCTCTCTCCTGTGCGCTCCCCTCCATTCCCTTTCTCCTCTGTTTCCTCTCTTCCATTTCTATTTATACAGTATATATATTTACAGTGGGGCAAAAAAGTATTTAGTCAGCCGCCAATTGTGCAAGTTCTCCCACTTAAAAAGATGAGAGAGGCCTGTAATTTTCATCATAGGTACACTTCAACTATGACAGACAAAATGAGAAAAAAAAATTCCAGAAAATCACGTTGTAGGATTTTTAATGAATTTATTTGCAAATTATGGTGGAAAATAAGTATTTGGTCACCTACAAACAAGCAAGATTTCTGGCTCTCACAGACCTGTAACTTCTTTAAGAGGCTCCTCTGTCCTCCACTCGTTACCTATATTAATGGCACCTGTTTGAACTTGTTATCAGTATAAAATACACCTGTCCACAACCTCAAACAGTCACACTCCAAACTCCACTATGGCCAAGACCAAAGACCTGTCAAAGGACACCAGAAACAAAATTGTAGACCTGCACCAGACTGGGAAGACTGAATCTGCAATAGGTAAGCAGCTTGGTTTGAAGAAATCAACTGTGGGAGCAATTATTAGGAAATGGAAGACATACAAGACCACTGATAATCTCCCTCGATCTGGGGCTCCACGCAAGATCTCACCCCGTGGGGTCAAAATGATCACAAGAACGGTGAGCAAAAATCCCAGAACCACACGGGGGGACCTAGTGAATGACCTGCAGAGAGCTGGGACCAAAGTAACAAAGCCTACCATCAGTAACACACTACGCCGCCAGGGACTCAAATCCTGCAGTGCCAGACGTGTCCCCCTGCTTAAGCCAGTACATGTCCAGGCTGAAGTTTGCTAGAGAGCATTTGGATGATCCAGAAGAAGATTGGGAGAATGTCATATGGTCAGATGAAACCAAAATATAACTTTTTGGTAAAAACTCAACTCGTCGTGTTTGGAGGACAAAGAATGCTGAGTTGCATCCAAAGAACACCATACCTACTGTGAAGCATGGGGGTGGAAACATCATGCTTTGGGGCTGTTTTTCTGCAAAGGGACCGGGACGACTGATCCGTGTAAAGGAAAGAATGAATGGGGCCATGTATCGTGAGATTTTGAGTGAAAACCTCCTTCCCACAGCAAGGGCATTGAAGATGAAACGTGGCTGGGTCTTTCAGCATGACAATGATCCCAAACACACCGCCTGGGCAACGGAGTGGCTTCGTAAGAAGCATTTCAAGGTCCTGGAGTGGCCTAGCCAGTCTCCAGATCTCAACCCCATAGAAAATCTTTGGAGGGAGTTGAAAGTCCGTGTTGCCCAGCAACAGCCCCAAAACATCACTGCTCTAGACGAGATCTGCATGGAGGAATGGGCCAAAATACCAGCAACAGTGTGTGAAAACCTTGTGAAGACTTACAGAAAACGTTTGACCTCTGTCATTGCCAACAAAGGGTATATAACAAAGTATTGAGAGAAACTTTTGTTATTGACCAAATACTTATTTTCCACCATAATTTGCAAATAATTTCATAAAAAATCCTACAATGTGATTTTCTGGATTTCTTTTTCTCATTTTGTCTGTCATAGTTGAAGTGTACCTATGATGAAAATTACAGGCCTCTCATCTTTTTAAGTGGGAGAACATGCACAATTGGTGGCTGACTAAATACTTTTTTGCCTCACTGTATATATACTGTATGTTTGTCCCTTTCACTTCTGTAACAGACCAAGCGTTTGGGCTTAGGCCTCCATGCTGTTACTGTGTTCCATTCTCTACTACTGCTCCTCTCTCGGTGCTGTTGATATACAGGAGGATGCTGGGTCAGGAGACGGTGCTGTTGATATACAGGATGATGCTGGGTCAGGAGACAGTGCTGTTGATATACAGGATGATGCTGGGTCAGGAGACGGTGCTGTTGATATACAGGATGATGCTGGGTCAGGAGACGGTGCTGTTGATATACAGGATGATGCTGGGTCAGGAGACGGTGCTGTTGATATACAGGAGGATGCTGGGTCAGGAGACGGTGCTGTTGATATACAGGATGATGCTGGGTCAGGAGACGGTGCTGTTGATATACAGGATGATGCCGGGTCAGGAGACGGTGCTGTTGATATACAGGATGATGCCGGGTCAGGAGACGGTGCTGTTGATATACGGGATGATGCCGGGTCAGGAGACGGTGCTGTTGATATACGGGATGATGCCGGGTCAGGAGACGGTGCTGTTGATATACAGGATGATGCCGGGTCAGGAGACGGTGCTGTTGATATACAGGATGATGCCGGGTCAGGAGACGGTGCTGTTGATATACGGGATGATGCCGGGTCAGGAGACGGTGCTGTTGATATACGGGATGATGCCGGGTCAGGAGACGGTGCTGTTGATATACAGGATGATGCCGGGTCAGGAGACGGTGCTGTTGATATACAGGATGATGCCGGGTCAGGAGACGGTTCTGTTGATATACAGGATGATGCCGGGTCAGGAGACGGTGCTGTTGATATACAGGATGATGCCGGGTCAGGAGACGGTGCTGTTGATATACAGGATGATGCCGGGTCAGGAGACGGTCCTGTTGATATACAGGATGATGCTGGGTCAGGAGACGGTGCAGTTGATATACAGGATGATGCCGGGTCAGGAGACGGTGCAGTTGATATACAGGATGATGCAGTCCAACAACCTCATGCAGTGTGGTGTTGTGAATATACCGTGCAGCTTGGCATGCATTGTTTAGCCATTATTACAACATTGAAGGCTTATATCCCTGTGAATTTCAAATGCAATTTCGACATACATAAACTGTTGTGCCTTGTTGTATCTTTCATAACACACAGACTGTTATGAAATGGTCTGGCTGTTGGTGTAAAGCACTTAGGTAGTCACCTGTAGTTGACGTGAAGTGGGCATCGTACACTAACAGGCACTGCTGTCGCTGTGGCTGACAGAATGTGGTGGAAAACAGCACCACTTTGTGTCTAAAGACACTGTGTGTGTGTGTGTGTGTGTGTGTGTGTGTGTGTGTGTGTGTGTGTGTGTGTGTGTGTGTGTGTGTGTGTGTGTGTGTGTGTGTGTGTGTGTGTGTGTGTGTGTGTGTGTGTGTGTGTGTGTATAGAGTATATGAGTGTGAATACATATACAGCACGAGTCTGTCTATGTATATGTGAGTGTTTGTGTGTGTCTGTGTGTTATAATCTGTGCATAATGTGTGTGTACGCTGGTGTGTACGCTGGTGTGTACGCTGGTGTGTACGCTGGTGTGTACGCTGGTGTGTACGGTGGTTATGTGTGTGTGTACGCTGGTGTGTACGCTGGTGTGTACGCTGGTGTGTACGCTGGTGTGTACGCTGGCGTGTAAGGTGGCGTGTACGCTGGTGTGTAAGGTGGTGTGTAAGGTGGTGTGTACGCTGGTGTGTAAGGTGGTGTGTACGCTGGTGTGTAAGGTGGTGTGTACGCTGGTGTGTAAGGTGGTGTGTACGCTGGTGTGTACGCTGGTTATGTGTGTGTACGCTGGTGTGTACGCTGGTGTGTACGCTGGTTATGTGTGTGTACGCTGGTGTGTACGCTGGTGTGTACGCTGGTGTGTAAGGTGGTGTGTACGCTGGTGTGTACGCTGGTGTGTACGCTGGTGTGTACGCTGGTGTGTGTGCTGGTGTGTACGGTGGTGTGTACGGTGGTGTGTACGCTGGTGTGTACGCTGGTGTGTACGCTGGTGTGTACGGTGGTGTGTACGCTGGTGTGTACGCTGGTGTGTACGCTGGTGTGTACGGTGGTGTGTACGGTGGTGTGTACGCTGGTGTGTACGCTGGTGTGTACGGTGGTGTGTACGGTGGTGTGTACGGTGATGTGTACGCTGGTGTGTACGCTGGTGTGTACGGTGGTGTGTACGCTGGTGTGTACGGTGGTGTGTACGGTGGTGTGTACGCTGGTGTGTACGCTGGTGTGTACGCTGGTGTGTACGGTGGTGTGTACGCTGGTGTGTACGCTGGTGTGTACGCTGGTGTGTACGCTGGTGTGTACGCTGGTGTGTACGCTGGCGTGTACGCTGGCGTGTACGGTGGCGTGTACGGTGGCGTGTAAGGTGGTGTGTACGCTGGTGTGTAAGGTGGTGTGTACGCTGGTGTGTAAGGTGGTGTGTACGCTGGTGTGTACGCTGGTTATGTGTGTGTACGCTGGTGTGTACGCTGGTGTGTACGCTGGTTATGTGTGTGTACGCTGGTGTGTACGCTGGTGTGTACGCTGGTGTGTAAGGTGGTGTGTACGCTGGTGTGTACGCTGGTGTGTACGCTGGTGTGTGCGCTGGTGTGTACGCTGGTGTGTACGCTGGTGTGTACGCTGGTGTGTACGCTGGTGTGTACGGTGGTGTGTACGGTGGTGTGTACGCTGGTGTGTACGCTGGTGTGTACGGTGGTGTGTACGGTGGTGTGTACGCTGGTGTGTACGCTGGTGTGTACGGTGGTGTGTACGCTGGTGTGTACGGTGGTGTGTACGCTGGTGTGTACGGTGGTGTGTACGGTGGTGTGTACGCTGGTGTGTACGGTGGTGTGTACGCTGGTGTGTACGGTGGTGTGTACGGTGGTGTGTACGGTGGTGTGTACGCTGGTGTGTGCGCTGGTGTGTACGCTGGTGTGTGCGCTGGTGTGTGCGCTGGTGTGTACGCTGGTGTGTAAGCTGGTGTGTAAGCTGGTGTGTAAGCTGGTGTGTACGCTGGTGTGTACGCTGGTGTGTACGCTGGTGTGTACGCTGGTGTGTGCGCTGGTGTGTACGCTGGTGTGTGCGCTGGTGTGTACGCTGGTGTGTACGCTGGCGTGTACGGTGGCGTGTACGGTGGCGTGTACGCTGGTGTGTAAGGTGGTGTGTACGCTGGTGTGTACGCTGGTGTGTAAGGTGGTGTGTACGCTGGTGTGTACGCTGGTGTGTACGCTGGTGTGTACGCTGGTGTGTAAGGTGGTGTGTACGCTGGTGTGTAAGGTGGTGTGTACGCTGGTGTGTACGCTGGTGTGTACGCTGGTGTGTACGCTGGTGTGTAAGGTGGTGTGTACGCTGGTGTGTACGCTGGTGTGTAAGGTGGTGTGTACGCTGGTGTGTACGCTGGTGTGTACGGTGGTGTGTAAGGTGTTGTTTATTCCAGGTCGTCGTTGTGTCAGTAGCAGCTTGTTCCCCCAGGCTGGAGGACTGTGACTGTGTCAGTAGCAGCTTGTTCCCTCAGGCTGGAGGACTGTGGTTGTGTCAGTAGCAGCTTGTTCCCCCAGGCTGGAGGACTGTGGTTGTGTCAGTAGCAGCTTGTTCCCCCAGGCTGGAGGACTGTGACTGTGTCAGTAGCAGCTTGTTCCCTCAGGCTGGAGGACTGTGGTTGTGTCAGTAGCAGCTTGTTCCCCCAGGCTGGAGGACTGTGACTGTGTCAGTAGCAGCTTGTTCCCTCAGGCTGGAGGACTGTGGCTGTGTCAGTAGCAGCTTGTTCCCTCAGGCTGGAGGACTGTGGCTGTGTCAGTAGCAGCTTGTTCCCTCAGGCTGGAGGACTGTGGCTGTGTCAGTAGCAGCTTGTTCCCCCAGGCTGGAGGACTGTGGTTGTGTCAGTAGCAGCTTGTTCCCCCAGGCTGGAGGACTGTGACTGTGTCAGTAGCAGCTTGTTCCCTCAGGCTGGAGGACTGTGGTTGTGTCAGTAGCAGCTTGTTCCCCCAGGCTGGAGGACTGTGACTGTGTCAGTAGCAGCTTGTTCCCTCAGGCTGGAGGACTGTGGCTGTGTCAGTAGCAGCTTGTTCCCTCAGGCTGGAGGACTGTGGCTGTGTCAGTAGCAGCTTGTTCCCTCAGGCTGGAGGACTGTGGCTGTGTCAGTAGCAGCTTGTTCCCCCAGGCTGGAGGACTGTGGCTGATTCCTGTTACTGAATGGTCACCTAACCAGGAATCCTGCGCTGTCATGAAACTCTGTATGTGTGTAGCTATGCTTTAGTCCTCCAGGACCACAACAACCACCTGCTCCCTGCTGGAACCAACAAAGCCTCCTCAAATTAAGGCCTGTATTCGCAAAATGTCTCAGAGTAGGTGTGTTGATCTAAGATCAAGTCCCTCCTGTTAATATAATCTAGTTTGTTATGATCTAAAAGGAAAAACTGATCCTAGATCACCACCTCTTGTAATTACAACCACCTGGTCCCTGGTGGGAACCAACCAACATAAGCTCCCCAGCTCACAGTATGAGACCCAGAGAAAAGGCTTTATCTTATCAAGACCGTAGAGCTAATTCTTTCATTCTTCGACCTTCTTTCATAACGCTGTTATCGAATCCCAGAAATCCCTTCCCCTTGTTCAGTCTTTTACAACTTAATGTTCAGGTATTTCCTCACCCTTGTTTTGTTTTAACTCTGTATTCTATTCTATATTGACTCAAAATGTTGTCCCCTAACTTGTCTTCTTGAAAAATCAATCAAGGAAAAGTAGAATCAGAAGAAATGTCATGTTGAATTGAAGTGATGAATCATACTGACTGTGCTGCTGCTTTCACAGCAAGCTGGATTGGAAATCAGGCCATTTTATGTGACGTATGCATTTCATCCCAGATATGGTGTCGGTACAAAATTACAACGTGTCGGATGGGATTGGATCCCTTGAACATGAGTCACGGAGGATGAGGAAAGGATTTAGGACGTGTTTGGTTTCTGTAGAAGATTAATCATAAGCAGGTTGAAATCAGGATGGTTTCTGAAGCCAAAATCAGACAGAGGAAATCACATTTTGTAAAGTAGAACACATGCAGCACTTGTCTGGCTGACACCAAACTCCAAGTTCTCCTGACCTTATTCACCTTATTTAAGAACCCAGAAACGAAACAATGTCCGAACGTTCTGTTTTGTGGAGAACTTCCGTTGTGGCGTACTTGACATTTTGCGAACGTTATGCTAACTAGCTCAAAATGCTGTGGGATCATACCAAGAAAAACCTTTCAAAGTCGAATGGCAAGTCTGTGCCACATCCGCAGATTATTTAAGAGTGGGAGGACGATATGAAAAAATGACCACATATCACCTATGAAGACATCTTCAATTATTTTGTCTCGTCTCTTGGTGTGGATGGGTCAGAGACGAGGATCTACAAAAGCACAGAGGCATATCAATACCTCCACAACGGCAAAGTTGGACGGGTGCTTATTCACTGTCTTGAGGATGACAACCTGGTGTTCCTCAAAGCAGATGTCCAGCCCAGTCAGAGCAAAACACACCATCATTCTGCCTGGATTCTGGTATCATCTGTCTGCACGGTGGAGACTGCAGGGTGTTCTTGTGTTGCAGGGCAGGGGAAGTTTTGCAGTCATGCAGTTGCAATACTATGGAAGGTAGCTAGCTCGCTGGCTTTTTTAATGATTAGCCTTTGTATGACTGATATGTTTGACGTTAGCTAACTAGCTAATTGTGATGATACCATATCACTGACCAGAACTGGTAACGTTAACTATTACAACATGCACACACGGTTAATGGTTTAAATGGCTCATTGTATAAGTATATCAGTCTAATCTCAAATGACAAAGAGGTAGCTTCAGAATCAAGGTGAGTTTTACAATCAAATAGGAAATGACCAACATGACATAAACCTACTAGTTAAAAGGGTACTGTGTAAACTAGTCAGCTGTGAACACCATGTAAACTAGTGCTCTGTACTGTAATTGACTATTCTAACAGTAGTGTTTGGTTGACGGTGCAGAATGCTGTGTATGGAGGATTGACAGGGGTGTCCTGTACAGATGAGCAATGCCAGTGGAACTCTGGGACGCAGCGGAATTTAGCCCCGAAAAGGTTGCGCGAGATCTGTTTCAAACGTCACAAACCAAGTGACGAGTTCTCTGACAGCACCCCAGCCACTTCTCCATCTCTAACTCCTGCGTACCACTCCCACAACGCACTTAAGAAGAGTTTGGAAGGGGCCAATGTTCCAGTGTAGGAGCCTTCTGCACAAGTGCATCAAAGCTAAACCAGTCAGTCATCATGTTCAAGCTGCAGTAACACAGCTACACCAGCCTTGTGGTGAACACGGCATCAACATGCGATGTCAGAAATGCTTGTCATTTGATGACGTTTATGTTAAGCTGGAGGAGTGGAAATGTGCCAGCTTGGAGGAGGTCACTAAAGCACAGAGTGTCTCCCATGCGTGGTGGTATGACGCGAGTAAACTTCCCGATCACTGCTAGCTCAGCAAAGAAGGTTCCTGTGCTCACCTCAACAAATCCCAACAACTTTGTGCGGGAGCATCTCTTCCCCCTTGTTCCATGGGAACTCAGCAACCACATTTGGCAAGGAGAACGAGCAGGTGGCCTACACATGGATGGAGAGCTGTGGGTTTAGTCTGGAGAGTAGAGGTACAGTAGTGAGTGTCAAGGAGACATGGCTTTCTGCAAGCCCAGATGGAGTGTTAAACTCTCAAGAGCTTCTAGAAATGAAATGTCCTGTTCTGAGTAAGAAGTGTGAGTCTCTGACCGAACTGTTCTCTGGCAAACACACCGATGTGAAGCTGGTGGATGGGGTTCCTCAGCTGAAACCTAATAGAACCCGTGGGTACTACATGCAGGTGATGCAAACTGCTTGTCTGGGCTCCTTCCGAGCAGGTTGTCATTTGATATGAAGTTCTGTGCTGATATCCCTAAACCGAAGGCATTCTATTTCACACATATGCTGCCAAGGATAGTAGATGAGTTCCAGTCAGGCAGACTAACTCTGTGCTCCAAATATGTTCATCTATGTGATGTCTAGGGGCTTAATTCTTCAGTGTTTTTAAATAGTTCCTATATTTTGTGCCTTGTAAAGCTCTCTGTCATCGCTACCTTATTATCTAAGCATAACCCTTGATTGGTGTTTTTTTAGTCTTGCATAGATCTCTTCATATGCACATTTTCCTGACTATATTAGCATAATTCTTTAAAAAAATATATATATCTTGCCTTGTACAGCTCTCGTCATACATGTTTATCTAATGCCTACAGATAACGTCTTATGATTTAGGAATATTGTACCTTGTATAGCTCTTTCTTTTCATATGGGACTTCATGAACTTATCTAAGCATACGGTTACTGACTCCGTACCGGTGTTACTTTTTATAATAACTTTTTCTTTTAGTCTACTTGGTAAATATATTCTTCTTCTTGAATTGCACTGTTGGTTAAGGGCTTGTAAGAAAGCATTTCACGGTAAAGTCTACACTTGTTGTATTCGGCGCATGTGACAAACAAATACATTTAAACTCAGTTTTTCACAATTCCTGACATTTAATCCATGTAAAAAATTCCATGTTTTAGGTCAGTTAGGATCACCACTTTATTTTAAGAATGTGAAATGTCAGAATAATAGTAGAGAGAATTATATATTTCAGCTTTTATTTCTTTCATCACATTCCCAGTGTGTCAGAAGATTACATACACTCAATTAGTATTTGGTAGCATTGCCTTTAAATTGTTTAACTTGGGTCAAACATTTTGGGTAGCCTTCCACAAGCTTCCCACAATAAGTTGGGTGAATGTTGTCCCATTTCTCCTGACAGAGCTGGTGTAACTGTGTCAGGTTTGTAGGCCTCCTTGCTCGCACACGCTTTTTCAGTTCTGCCCACACATTTTCTATGGGATTGAGGTCAGGGCTTTGTGATGGCATCTCCAATATCTTGACCTTGTTATCCTTAAGCCATTTTGCCACAACTTTGGAAGTATGCTTGGGGTCATTGTCCATTTGGAAGACCCATTTGCGACCAAGCTTTAACTTCCTGACTGATGTCTTGAGATGTTGCTTCAATATATCCACATAATTTTACTTCCTCATGATGTCATCTATTTTGTGAAGTGCACCAGTCCTTCCTGCAGCAAAGCACCCCCACAACATGATGCTGCCACCCCCGTTCTTCACGGTTGGGATGGTGTTATTTGGCTTGCAAGCCTCCCCCTTTTTCCTCCAAACATAACGATGGTCATTATGGCCAAACAGTTCTATTTTTGTTTCATCAGACCAGAGGACATTTCTCCAAAAAGTACTATCTTTGTCCCCATGTGCAGTTGTAAACCGTAGTCTGGCTTTTTTATGGCGGTTTTGGAGCAGTGGCTTCTTACTTGCTACGCAGCCTTTCAGGTTATGTCGATATAGGACTCGTTTTACTGTGGATATAGATACTTTTGTACCTGTTTCCTCCAGCATCTTCACAAGGTCCTTTGCTGCTGTTCTGGGATTGATTTGCAATTTTCACACCAAAGTACGTTCATCTCTAGGAGACAGAACGCGTCTCCTTCCTGAGCGGTATGACGGCTGCATGGTCCCATGGTGTTTATTCTTGCGTACTATTGTTTGTACAGATGAACGTGATACCTACGGACATTGCTCCCAAGGATGAACCAGACTTGTGAAGGCCTACAATTTTTTTTCTGTCTTGGCTGATTTCTTTTGATTTTCCCATGATGTCAAGCATCCCCTTACCCAATGTAAAATGCCTGTTCTGCCAGTTATTGTGGCATCCCCTTACCCAACATAAAAGGCCTGTTTTGTGTGAATGTTTGTTTGAAAAGATGTGAGAAACGATACTGAGTTAGCTAGCTAGTTGCGAACTATTTCCCGTAAATGCTTAACCGGAAGTCCCCCACAAAAAAAACTAGAAAGACCCCGCCCATATTTCCATTGAGATGAGGTGAATAGTCTGGAAAGGCTCCTTGATGTTGTACGCACGATCCGACGATAATGAAGGGAGCTGCGCTTTTTTACTGATTGGTTGTCCTCTGTCTTTCTCATGAAACACACACACACACACACACACACACACACACACACACACACACACACACACACACACACACACACACACACACACACACACACACACACACACACACACACACACACACACACACACACACACACACACACACACAGCAACACACAGCCCCCGAGCGCCACCGCCTTCCATTACAACTGTTAGATTTTCAAATCCAGATAACGAGAGGTCTCAACCTCCCATGAAAGAAAACAACTTTGAGAGAACCAATCAAAGCTCAGACCATTTCTGTGCGAATACTGCATTTACAACAGACCAGTGTGCCACAGACCAGTGTGCCACAGACCAGTGTGCCACAGACCAGTGTGTCACAGTGTACCACGTGAGTTGTGTGAGCCAGGTTAATGCAGAACGTCCTCACTGCCAAATCATTCTGGTGTGTAGTCAACAATTCTAAAGATCAGAAAGGGCCCTAGATTCTATCATTCCAAGCATTCACTACAGTCACAATAGCCAGGAGGTGACCTGCAGAAGAGAGAAGAAATGAGAGGAAACAGAGGAGAAAGTGAATGGAGGGGAGCGACTGTGGAAGAGATAGTGTGTAAAGAGACATTAGAGGTTAGAGGCTCATGGCTTGTCTTGTGTTTTTCTGTGCTGTCATAGAGAGAGAGAGATCCTTGAATTGAAATTGAAATTGAGAGCAAAAGAGCGGCAGAACGAGAGAGAGAAAAGAGAGGGAGAGATAGCGAGGAAGAGACAGGATTTTAATTTCCTCTTTTGAAGAATTGTGACTGAAAGCAGGAAGGAACCGTGGCACAGAGTCACTTCCTCCGCAGGCAGCTCCTCTTCACCAGAAACACAGTTTGCTGTAACACTATCGCGATTCCAGTTAATAAAACCTCACTCTCTTAAAATAACACAAGTCTAATATAACTTGATACATGCTTATAATGCATTATGTTGCTATGTTACTATTTTACTGCTAGTGGATAGACTCACTCGTTAATAAAACCTCACTCTCTTAAAATAACACAAGTCTAATATAACTTGATACATGCTTATAATGCATTATGCTGCTATTACTATTTTACTGCTAGTGGATAGACTCACTCTTTTTACTCAAAACCATGACCTATATGCCACTAGTCACTAAGGGCATATCCCAGTTTCTTCTGTGCTTGTTATGTGTCATGTTATCAGGGGTGGAGAAAGTCACTCATTATTTTTTATTTTAGCATGACCTGTCTGCGCTAGACACTATAGGACTACTTCCCTAACTATGGATACCTTTGACCCCAATGTTGTTAAAGCTGTGACCCTTGAACCTGCCTCTCAGACATGGTAACATTCCCTCACCTTATGACTGGTTAACGGCCTCAGATGTGACCTTGTTACCGCCCTGCAGACACGCACACACACACACACGCACACGCACAGACACACACGCACACGCACACGCGCGCGCGCACAGACACACACGCCATTGGCGTCTCCGAACTCCGTAATTGGTCTATTAAGTGGGACGGGGGCGGGAGTATTTGATCTGTGTGGCTAAGCGCCTGTCAATCGAATGCGATTACACCCTCCCCCTTGCGCTTCTCACACGTTCTTTACATTCAGCCGGAGACCGACAACAACACAAACACACGTTGAGCAGGCTGCGACGGTGTGCTTTCGGATGAGCGCCGAAAAACGGTTCGCACACAGTATGACAGGATGTAGCAGTTGCGAGCGAAAGAAGAAGAACAGCTTGTGGTCGTGTGCGGTGTGACAGAGGGCCGGAGGTGTAGCCTAGATATGAGAGTGACCAGAGCAAGGACAGGGACAGAAGCAGACCGTAGCGCGATTACCCACGGCAGGTTCTAATGACAGCACCACGGCTGGCGCTTCTAACCTGATTTACCGCTTTATGCATTTTTGCTCCAAAAGCTTTTTTCTTGATGCAACGCTGGATTTTTACGCACTAACCTAAGTCTGACTCAGGTCAGAGACTTCTGCACATAGGGAAACACGGAAAGAAAGAGGATAGAATGGTGAGCCAAAACGACTGCTCGGTGAAGGTCTCTTTAAGGTAAGCCCCTCAGCGATCCTGAAAGCCCACTCAAAGATTTCTGCCGACCTTTGCAGAACGCATTGTGTGTCTTGTCTGTCTCTATGTGTCTCTGTTCCCGGTCTATTCATTAATTGATTCCCTAACATGTGTGCCCAATAATTATTCACTGGTATTATTTACCGCTCCATATGTGGACTATAGTAGACTAATAACTGCGTTATTATCAGTACAGTTAGAGAATGTGCCTCGCTTTCGCCACGTACGGCTGGCGTTCCATTTGCCTACACACAGCAGATAATGCAACACATGAGCGAGCATGTCTTCATATAGGTGTAGGGTTATGTAGACCAGTAATGTTATTATGCTGTTGGGCTTAATAATAATGGTTGATAATCATGATGGTTGTGTCATTCTGAAAGGCCAGTTATCCAGGTGCGGGCGCGGTATCCATGGGGCGTTTCTGTCAGTCACAATAATATCACATTTTCTCCATGTGAGGTCTCCATGCCATGCGTTGGTTGCATTATGGTGTAGTCCTTACATTGTTACAACATCATTGCTTTCCCTCAAAACTCGCACCAGACGTTGCAGAAATGTGCTTCTGTTAAGTCGGAGAATCACAAAGAGATGAAGGTGATGCTCTTCCTCAATGTCCTTCACGTTTCTACCGCTGCCTTTGTTGAGAATACAACCTGAAGGCATGGGACTTGGGTGTGAGGAAATTAGGTTATTGATGAATATTGGACATGATTGCTGATTACATTTTTGCACCATAGGTGGGTATTATAAATCACAGTATAGGCTATCACCCACCTTTTGTTAGACCTTTATGATGTAGCTAAGTGGATGTAGAATACATAGCACACAGTACTATTGATGTGAGGAGGCGTGACTTCAGTACTTGGGCTATAGTACTGTATGTGAGTACTGTATTCTCATTCTCTGTCTGTGTATTGTTGCGCGCGCTAACCTGTGTATTGTTGCGCGCAGCCAGCCAGCTCAGCCCGGTGGTGTGTGGTCCATTGTCTAACAGTCTCCGGGGGAGGGGAGGCGGGGGGGTCAGGGCAGGGAAAAGATGGTGCAGCCACCCTTTGAAGTCAACCATGATATTGATGGCCCCATTTCCCCAGGTGGTGCCCCATGTGTGGTTGGTGTTGGTAACAAGGCGTGTAGCCTGTAGTCACTGTGCGTCCCAAATGGCACCCTATTCCCTATACAGAAGGGTAGGGCTCATAGGGCTCTGGTCAAAAGTAGTGCACTATGTAATGAATAAGGTGCCATTTGGGATGTAGTCTGTCTGTCTGTTGCCAAAATGACATAAAGAGGAAGTAGCTTTAGTTTACATTTCGCTGAGTCTTTTCAAAACAGGGAAAATAAGTGGGTTTCGCTGGTTGTTCATCTGTTGTTCATATTGGGAAGTTGGTCCGCTGTAGAGTGGGGTCATAGGTCACAGGGTTAGGGTTAGTTGGTCCGCTGTAGAGTGGGGTCATAGGTCACAGGGTTAGGGTTAGTTGGCCCGCTGTAGAGTGGGGTCATAGGTCACAGGGTTAGTTGGTCCGCTGTAGAGTGGGGTCACAGGGTTAGGGTTAGTTGGTCCGCTGTAGAGTGGGGTCACAGGGTCAGGGTTAGTTGGCCCGCTGTAGAGTGGGGTCACAGGGTTAGGGTTAGTTGGCCCGCTGTAGAGTGGGGTCACAGGGTTAGGGTTAGTTGGTCCGCTGTAGAGTGGGGTCACAGGGTTAGGGTTAGTTGGCCCGCTGTAGAGTGGGGTCACAGGGTTAGGGTTAGTTGGCCCGCTGTAGAGTGGGGTCATAGGGTTAGGGTTAGTTGGCCCGCTGTAGAGTGGGGTCACAGGGTTAGGGTTAGTTGGTCTGCTGTAGAGTGGGGTCACAGGGTTAGGGTTAGTTGGCCCGCTGTAGAGTGGGGTCATAGGTCACAGGGTTAGGGTTAGTTGGCCCGCTTTATGGTGAGGTCACAGGGTTAGGGTTAGTTGGCCCGCTTTATGGTGGGGTCACAGGGTTAGGGTTAGTTGGCCCGCTGTAGAGTGGGGTCATAGGTCACAGGGTTAGTTGGTCCGCTGTAGAGTGGGGTCACAGGGTTAGGGTTAGTTGGCCCGCTGTAGAGTGGGGTCATAGGTCACAGGGTTAGGGTTAGTTGGCCCGCTTTAGGGGGAGGTCATAGGTCACAGGCCGCAGGTAGCCTAGTGGTTAGAGCATTAGGCCAGTAACCGAAAGCTGACAAGATAAAAATCTGTCGTTCTGCCCCTGAGCAACGCAGTTAACCCACTGTTCCTAGACCAGTTAACCCACTGTTCCTAGACCAGTTAACCCACTGTTCCCCGGGCGCCCGAAGATGAGGGGTTGGGTTAATGCAGAAGACACATTTCAGTTGAATGCATTCAGTTGTACAACTGACTAAATCCAATCAAAGTTTATTTGTCCCGTGCACCGAATACAACAGGTGTAGACCTTACAGTGAAATAAATGCTTACTTACAGGCTCTAACCAATAGTGGAAAAAGGTGTTAGGTGAACAATAGGTAAGTAAAGAAACTAAACAACAGTAAAAAGACAGGCTATATACAGTAGCGAGGCTATAAAAGTAGCGAGGCTCCATACAGACACCGGTTCGTCAAGCTGATTGAGGTACTATGTAGATATGGTTAAAGTGACTATGCATATATGATGAACAGAGAGTAGCAGTAGCGTAAAAGAGGGGTTGGTGGGTGGCGGGACACAATGCAGATAGCCAGGTTAGCCAATGTGCGGGAGCACTGGTTGGTCGGCCCAATTGAGGTAGTATGTACATGAATGTATAGTTAAGGTGACTATGCATACTGTATATGATGAACAGAGAGTAACAGCAGCGTACAAGAGGGGTTGGGGGGGCACACAATGTAAATAGTCCGGGTAGCCATTTGATTACCTGTTCCGGAGTTTTATGGCTTGGGGGTAAAAACTGTTGAGAAGCCTTTTTGTCCTAGACTTGGCACTCCGGTACCACTTGCCATGCGGTAGTAGAGAGAACAGTCTATGACTAGGGTGGCTGGGGTCTTTGACAATTTTTAGGGCCTTCCTCTGACACCGCCTGGTGTAGAAGTCCTGGATGGCAGGCAGCTTAGCCCCAGTGATGTACTGGGCCGTACGCACTACCCTCTGTTGGCCGAGCAATTGCCGTACCAGGCAGTGATGCAACCAGTCAGGATGCTCTCAATGTTGCAGCTGTAGAACCTTTTGAGGATCTCAGGACCCATGCTAAATCTTTTTAGTTTCCTGAGGGGGAATAGGCTTTGTCGTACACTCTTCACGACTGTCTTGGTGTGTTTGGACCATTCTAGTTTGTTGTTGATGTGGACACCAAGGAACTTGAAGCTCTCAACCTGCTCCACTACAGCCCCATCGATGAGAATGTGGGGTGTGTTCGGTCCTCCTTTTCCTGTAGTCCACAATCATCTCCTTAGTCTTGGTTACGTTGAGGGATAGGTTGTTATTCTGGCACCACCCGGCCAGGTCTCTGACCTCCTCCCTATAGGCTGTCTCATCGTTGTCGGTGATCAGGCCTACCACTGTTGTGTCGTCTGCAAACTTAATGATGGTGTTGGAGCCGTGCCTGGCCATGCAGTCGTGGGTGAACAGGGAGTACAGGAGGGGACTGAGCATGCACCCCTGTGGAGCTCCAGTGTTGAGGATCAGCGTGGCAGATGTGTTGCTACCTACACTCACCACCTGGGGGCGACCCGTCAGGAAGTCCAGGATCCAGTTGCAGAGGGAGGTGTTTAGTCCCAGGATCCTTAGCTTGGTGATGAGCTTTGAGGACACTATGGTGTTGAACGCTGAGCTGTAGTCAATGAATAGCATTCTCACATAAGTGTTCCGAACCTTGAAAGCGGCAGCTCTACCCTTTAGCTCAGTGCGAATGTTGCATGTAATCCATGGCTTCTGGTTGGGGTATGTACGTACAGTCACTGTGGGGACGACGTCCTCGATGCACTTATTGATAAAGCCATTGACTGATGTGGTGTACTCCTCAATGCCATCGAAAGAATCCCAGAACATGTTCCAGTCTGTGATAGCAAAACAGTCCTGTAGTTTAGCGTCTGCTTCATCTGACCACTTTTTTATAGACCAAGTCACTGGTGCTTCCTGCTTTAATTTTTGCTTGTAAGCAGGAATCAGGAGGATAGAGTTGTGGTCGGATTTACCAAATGGAGGGCGAGGGAGAGCTTTGTACGCATCTCTGTGTGTGGAGTACAGGTGATCTAGAATGTTTTTCCCTCTGGTTACACGTTTAACATGTTGATAGAAATTTGATACAACTGAATAGATATCCCCCTTTCCCTTTACTAATGACTTGTTGAACTGGCCGGGGAAGGGAGGTAAAAGGTATCCGTTTGTCGGTCACACCTCCCACCATAGCCGCAGGAAGTAGTTTGGGGTTGGGGGTGCTGTGAACGTCTATATCGGTCCTCTAATACAACACTAGTAAAGGCCTATGCAATACTTTTGTGAAAACATTTATACTAAGTATTTGAGTGTTTAACACCATTTGTAATTTGAGTCTGATAATTATCTGTACAAAACAGTTAATCTGATTATACTTGGGGAATATAAAAAATATGCAATTTATTTCTATGTGAAATCTGAAATGGTCTATTCATTCCTTTTCCATTTTAGTAGACCCTTTATCCCTCTAGCAATTTACAGTAGTGAGTGCACACGTTGTCATACTGGTCCCCCGTGGGAATCGAACCCACAACCCTAGTGTTGCAAGCACCCTGCTCTACCAACTGAGCCACATCATCACAAACCACTTGATGTCTCCATGTACTCAGTTACTGTAGTGCACATTGTGTTATCGTCATGGTGATAGAAAGTGTACAGGTACAAACCTAGATGACCAGCCTCTGTACAATACAGTCATGTACATTAACATGACGTGGTTTGTAAGGATGGTACATTAATACTGCGCCAAAAAAGGTGTTTTCCATGTTATTTGATCCAGAGAAATATTTAATTTGACATGGATGTTTTAGGTCTTTGTACATAACTTTGCACCTTGTGATGTAAATGTTTGAGGACAGGTTCTTTCTGGAAGCCATTAGAATGACGATCACAGAGAAAGGTACAGGGCAACAACTCTTACAATCCCAAATATTTAATCCTGCAAGATTCTGTTCCTAATTATACAACTACATTGTTTGCCAGCGGAGATGCTGAATAATTCGTTTTGCCCGCGCTACAGGCGTCTATATGTGGCCGCTAATACTAGTAAAGGCCCAGTGCACTACTTTTGTGTCAAAAATATATTTGTACATTTATTTTTGTATTTTTGTATTAATTATTTTTCAGGGGGTGCTGCATCACCCTCAGCACCCCTACTTTCCGCGGCTATGTTTCACACACACTTTCACATCAACACACATGGTAGGAGTCTGACATGACTTGACAACACAGCAGCAGGGGACCTACGGTGCTGTACCTATATGGTCATCTGTCTCGGCTCAGCTCTTTAGGGCAAAGCTGCGTTATTCAGCACATAGACATGATTGCGTAACTATGGTAGTAACACTTACAGTATGTCGTTAGTACCAGGCTACCCTGCACCAGGTACAATACTATCAATCACATTTATTTATAAAGCCCTTCTTACATCAGCCGATGTCACAAAGTGCTGTACAGAAACCCAGCCTAAAACCCCAAACAACAAGCAATGCAGGTGTAGAAGCACTAATCCATGTTCATTCAGTAGAAACATGCAGTAAGCACATAGTTATGTAATAACCATAACACCACTGTTGTCATAAGTATCTAAATGACTGTGGTGATGCATGCTCTATTCTCTTCTTCTTCTTCTTCGTGTGATCTGATCGCTGTGTGTATTTACTCTGTTCCTAATGGGTGACACTGAAAGCAGCATTAGTAGTGACAGGAAGTGGGGACTGAAGCATATAAACAAAGACACGGATCAAGATGACTTCCTGTGGAACTCGATGGATGGTTTTCCTAACGACAGGGAGACTAATCCTGGAAACACCAGTACCACTGATAACAGAGAATGAATGGATGGTGTGTAATTGCTCCCACATTTCTTGTCAGAATGATGTTCTGCAGTTAAGGGACTGGGAGTGTGTTAAGACCACAGCCTGGGTTTGATAGGTGTGTGTGTTGACAAAGGGAGGCGATGACAGCCAAACAAAGTCAAGTAACTCACCACCCTGACCTATAGATCAGACCTGACCCCTTCTCCTCTCTTTTCTATAGATCAGACCTGACCCCTTCTCCTCTCTGATCTATAGATCAGACCTGACCCCCTCTCTCCTCTCTGATCTATAGATTAGACCTGACCCCCTCTCCTCCCTCTCCTCTCTGATCTATAGATTAGACCTGACCCCCTCTCCTCCCTCTCCTCTCTGATCTATAGATCAGACCTGACCCCCCCTCTCCTCTCTGGTCTATAGATTAGACCTGACCCCCTCTCTCCTCTCTGATCTATAGATCAGACCTGACCTCCTCTCTGATCTATAGATCAGACCTGACCCCCTCTCCTCTCTCCTCTCTTTTCTATAGATCAGACCTGACCCCCTCTCCTCTCTCCTCTCTTTTCTATAGATCAGACCTGACCCCCTCTCCTCTCTGATCTATAGATCGGCCCTGAATTTCCTGCATGTCTGTTCCAAAAGACAGGCAACACTCAGGCAACACTCAGGCAACACTCAGGCAACATTCAGACAACCAATAGACAACCAATAGACAACCAATAGACAACCAATAGACAACCAATAGACCACATTTAGACCACACATTTAGACAACCAATAGACACCATTCAGACAACATTTAGACATCCAATAGCCAACCTACAAATAGCCTGTGAAGCAATGTCCAGGACCAATGTCCAGGACCAATGTCCAGGACCAATGTCCAGGACCAGTGTCCAGGAGCAATGTCCAGGAGCAATGTCCAGGAGCAATGTCCAGGAACAAGGACCCAGAATCTCCTCTGGTTTTCCTTCCTGTGCGGTCCGCGGCATCTTGAGGGATGGTGTTGGCCTGAGGTTAACAGAGGTCTGTCTCTGAGGGCTTGGTTTAAGACTCTAAGGCTTGAGGTTGACAGATGTACAGTTGAAGTCGGAAGATTACATACACCTTAGCCAAATACATAAATATTCTTAATAAATATTCTTCATCTTGAATTGCACTGTTGGTTAAGGGCTTGTAAGTAAGCATTTCACAGTAAAGTCTACACTTGTTGTATTCGGCGCATGTGACAAACAAATATATTTAAACTCAGTTTTTCACAATTCCTGACATTTAATCCTAGTAAACATTCCCTGTCTTAGATTAGTTAGGATCACCACTTTATTTTAAGAATGTGAAATGTCAGAATAATAGTAGAGAGAATGATTTATTTCAGCTTTTATTTCTTTCATCACATTCCCAGTGGGTCAGACGTTTACATACATTCAATTAGTATTTAGTAGCGTTGCCTTTCTATTGTTTAACTTGGGTCAAACCTTTTGGGTAGCCTTCCACAAGCTTCCCACAATAAGTTGGGTGAATTTTGGCCCATTCCTCCTGACAGGGTTGGTGTAACTGAGTCAGGTTTATAGGCCTCCTTGCTCGCACACGCATTTTCAGTTCTGCCCACACATTTTGGGATGGTGTCTTCGGTTTGCAAGCCTCCCCCCTTTTCCTCCAAACATAACGATGGTCATTATGGCCAAACAGTTCTATTTTTGTTTCATCAGACCAGAGGACATTTCTCCAAAAAGTATGATCTTTGTCCCCATGTGCAGTTGCAAACCATAGTCAGGCTTATTATTGCAGTTTAGGAGCAGTGGCTGCTTCCTTGCTGAGTGGCCTTTCAGGCTATTTTTTTTTACTGTTATTTTACCAGGTAAGTTGACTGAGAACACATTCTCATTTGCAGCAACAACCTGGGGAATAGTTACAGGGGAGAGGAGGGGGATGAATGAGCCAATTATAAACTGGGGATTATTAGGTGACCAAGATGGTTTGAGGGCCAGATTGGGAATTTAGCCAGGACACCGGGGTTAACACCCCTACTCTTACGATAAGTGCCATGGGATCTTTAATGACCTCAGAGAGTCAGGACACCCGTTTAACGTCCCATCCGAAAGACGGCACCCTACACAGGGCAGTGCCCAATCACTGCCCTGGGGCATTGGGATATTTTTTAGACCAGAGGAAAGAGTGCCTCCTACTGGCCCTCCAACACCACTTCCAGCAGCATCTGGTCTCCCATCCAGGGACTGACCAGGACCGACCCTGCTTAGCTTCAGAAGCAAGCCAACAGTGGTATGCAGGGTGGTATGCTGCTGGCTATGTCGATATAGGACTCGTTTTACTGTGGTTATAGATACTTTTGTAACGGTTTCCTCCAGCATCTTCACAAGGTCCTTTGCTGTTGTTCTGGGATTGATTTGC